>NC_026744.1:2865210-2934129 GCF_000210295.1 Trypanosoma brucei gambiense DAL972 | reverse complement strand
GGATGCCATCTTTGTTCATGTCTATGCCAAAAACTTGAAAAACTCTTGGTGACACTGCGTGGCACTCCCTTTCCCTCCCCTTCCCCCCCCCAAACAAACAAACAAATGCGGGAATGAGTGTAAATAGCAGTGCTTTCGAAGGCAGAAACGGCAAAAGCAAAGCTTAGTGGCGCCAACCAGCGGATTAGGCACACCGTTTCCACTTACTGAAACTGGGGCTAGGACACTGCAATCTGGTGGTTTGTACGGTGCCCAACCGCATCTTCCCCTGGGGCAGTGGCGGACGAAACGCTGGAAAACGTGAACTCCTTGCTGCGGGGAATGGAAAACAGGACAAAAGACAACAATCTTAGCGTGTGCATACCTGAGCCCACGGTTTCTTCGGGGAAGGGGGGTTGACAACGGCGCTAAAGCGTAGATCGCGACTAAGAGAAAGGGAAAATTTTGTAGGTTGGCCGCGCGAACATTGCGAAATGGGGGTGTGCATTTGGCTAAAAGTGGGAAGTCAGCACCCTGCGGCAATATTCAATTACCCTGTTCGGGACCCCAGATGGTGATGAGGATATGAAAAATAGTTACTCGCATCGCCTCGAGGCAATGGGTGGGATCGAAGGCCACAAACTCCTAGACAGAGAAAAGGAGAGGGCAAAGCGAACCCATAACCTGTGGTGGTGAGGCTCGAAGGCGCTTTGCTTGCAACCGCGCATTTTCGAGAGAGGACTTACCCCGTGCCCATTTGAAAAGGGGGAATAGGGTTGAAAACTGGCGAAGAAAGTTAAGGAGGGAGCCCGTGGAGGAATAGGAAGACACCAAACAGGCAGACGCGAGAAAAGTCTGTCAGATAGGAAGTATTGCCGTTGCAAGGATGGCGAATCTGACACGCGGGAGGGGACTTGTTGCGGGACGCTTGCCAACTGGAAACTTCGAGGAGCATCTAATGAGAGGTGCGGTCCCTGTGCCACACAGCGTAAACAAACGTGTGGCTGACCATCCGCGCAGCAAGTGCGGATACAAGGAGAGGGGGAAAAAACAACCGAAGTGGTTACAAAATGGAGAGTCAGCGATGACACTCCCAGACACCCTCTCGGCAAGTCCCGCAAAGCGCAGTGGACAAGGTTAACCCTATAGGGCGAAGCGGCTGACACGGATGCGGCAGGCGGAATCATCCTGTCGGTGGCGGGGTTGTTAGAAAGTTTCCATGTGGAGAGTCGGAGAAGTTGAACGTGACAAAGGAGTGCAGCAACCATTCGTCATAACCCAAGCACTACGTCAAGGAGGTTGGCCTCGCCAGCTACAGGGTTTAGGAATCAAAGGATACCCGCAATCGGTCGAAATCGGAATATCGGGGGTCGCAGTTGGCTGTTTAAATTCCCGATGTCACAAAAGTTGGGGAAGTAAACGAGGTGGAAAGGCACTTTGTAGGGGACAGCTCTTCCCAGACCTCAAACCAAGGGGGTTGCTGCCGATACCGTTCAGACGGTCGAAGTGAGACATGGCCTTAACCAAGGGCGCCCGGCGCCACGGCAAGAATGCGGAGCGGGCTGATATTTCCCCCTTCTGACGGTATTAGCCTTTCCCCACTTAGCACTGGGTCCAAAGGAAACACCGCGTCTCCACATGCATTCAAAGGCTCACCGGTTCGCAAAGTTCCTTTTATTTTTTCCTGCGCAACGACTCGTGAAGTGACCTCAAGGATTGCGAGGGGAAACGGACCCGCCTCTCTACTCGGTTCCCCTGAGGTCAACCGGTTTGGGGTTGTGGCGCAGCGGTTCCATACACTTGGGTAAAGTCGGAATGGAATGGATGGCGGGTCCCCTCCGGCGCCGGGGTCAGACGCTGTCCACCACCAATAGCGGAGGCGGCGCTGCGCTCTTCATTAAACCTAAAGTTGGTGTGTTGCGTGGCTTTTTTTTTGGGGGGGGGTGGGTGGGGAGCACGTTGCAGGAGAGGGAGCGCATGGTGCCGCATATGGCGCTGACTGTCCAGAATGGATGAGAAACGGGCAGTCGGGCGTCCCACACCACGGCGGTTCAAGCGTCTCCTTGGTTCAAAGGAGGGATGGAAAGTACGTCCTTGTGGTGAAGTTTGCTGGAGGGTGGGGAAGGGGGGAGTGCAGGTCTCTGGCCGATCCTAGGAGTGACGGCGCGTGGCACGCACAACGTGAGGGGATAAACCAATATATTTCCAAAGAGTTCGGTGCCCCCAGATGTGTAAAGGTCCCAGCTTTGTGCTGTGGAAAAAAGGTACTCCCGTGTTTAGAATCAGCGGCTCCGACGTCGCACCTCTCATTGACCTGAGTCGTCGGTGGTGCAGCTGTGTTTTGGTGGTTCCGACGCAAAACAGAAGGTCCTGTGCTGTGGACCGTATGTATGTATTGGCAACTTCCGCAGCGTTTACGCCGAAATCTGACCTTTCAGTGCGATGACGCAAAGAGTGTTTTGGTGCGCCTCCCCTCCAACTGGAGGATCCCTACGAGGTCGCTGCCTCAACTCTCGACACTCTCACGTTACTGAGTTTCGGAGGACACTCGTGTTAAAGGGAGGGGGGGGGAGCGAGTGTATTCTCCGTTTGACGGAACAGACGTTTTTGACTAATCGTCTCGTGCCCGTCGTATATATAAAGAGATCTGTCCAGTGTTTGGGCTAATGGGCATCAAAGCAAACGGGTGGGATTTTGTGGGCTTTGTTATTTCGAGCCAATTGTGAGTACCCCTGCCTCAACCGTACTCACCGCTCTCGTTGCGTCGGCGGGTGCTTTGGTTGTATGACATCACTTCCTTTTCTATTTCTCTCCCCTCATTTTCCATTTTTCACATGCAAACATTGTACCGTTGTCGGATGCAAGAGTGCCATAGAGGTCAGCAGTTTCCTCGAGTGGCGACTCGTACGGTTGTGTATGCGCGCACCCGTTTGGGGCAAAGACAAGGGGAAAAATAGACAGCTAGTGGAAAGAAGTGTGGCATCGTTGCAGCCACAATGCATACTCAACTTAAGGGGGATAATGGGGAGGAGAGGGCCATCAGGGTTTCCGTGTTAAAAAAGGGAAGCAGCCGAAACCCCTACTTGTTTTTTTTGTGAGTTTTGACGCTAACCTTTCTAGGGGACCATTAGGGTCCCTTACGAAGCTGAGCATGCCGCTCTGCAGAGGCCTTACACTTTTGTAAAAGGGTCATGTCCCACTCCATCGTTGGGGATGTAAAAATGTGCCGTGCAATCTACGGCGTTGAAAGGACTGCCGATGAAGTAAAGGAACGAAAAAGAACACAGCTACAACGCAGTAACGATACCCGAGCAAAGTGTCGTAGAAACCTCATGGCGGCGCTTTGGACAACTTTTGACCAGCCACTTTCAGGTAAGGACCGAGACACACCTCATAGAGCCGGTTGGCCGCAACTGCTGCGGTTGTCACCCGGTGTGGAGGTTGAACGCACCTTTGTATCCATCTTTTTATGAGCGTGTTAAATGCCTGAACGTCCCGCCCTTGCCGGCATGTTGATGTGAGAAGGTGCGTGTGAATGGATCTGAGCGGGGCTCCCTCGTAGCAGAGGGTCCATTGGCGGGGGCTGCCCATTGGCTTAATAGAAAACTGCTTCGCTTCAGCAAGTGGATCTACTCGGTAAGTCTGGAAGAGCCGCCAGTATCCGTAATTGTGTTGCGGTGGCAACTCGTATAGAGTGGATGAGAAACTGTTGGCCACGCACTCTAGCGAGGCTTGGTCAAAGTACCTCGAGTACTGTGTTGCGCGCCTCCACTCATAGATAACAGAAGGGGTGGTAGCAACAACATATCCACCGTTATACTTGCCGAAGAGAGCTTCGTCTCGAGTACGCAGTTGATGCGGTGACAACGCCACTTGCGTGCCAAATGGGATGCACGGAAGCTCTCCCAGCAAGACGACATCACAGTCGAGGAACGCCACAACGCATTCTGGGCCGCCCCCGCAAGGCTTCTGCGGACTGTGCAGCATCATCGCGCGCTCCATCAAGTTTGCCTTTTCCATCATGAAGTCTGCATGGCGCGAGGGGTACCACACCCCGTGCTGCTGTTCCATTGCGCCCCTGTTGATGGGTAGGTAAGGATCGAGACAGGGAACCCACTCGATTTTTTCATCCGCACCGAAGTCAGCAAAGGCACTGCTCGCACTTCGACCAGGGCTGATCATGCCAGATGTGCATCCCACTACCACTTGCACATGCGGATGAAGGGCGCGCAAACAACGCAGAAAGAGCCTGAGCTCCTCATCGCACTCAGGCGTTCCCATTGTGCACACGGATGTCACTGCCTGTGAGTTTCCACAGTCCGCAACAATCGTCATTTTTCTTCTCCAAAGAATGCCCCTTTCTTCCCCACTAACTTTCTATGTCCCTTGTGCCTGGTGTATCTGACTAAAGAAGCCACCAACAACCGATACGAAGAAAGTAGTGCACCTCGCGTGCTTGTTTGGGGTGGTGGTAGGAAAAGTGATTTAGCACAAAACATACTCGCCTCTGGCCCATTGGTTGAGGGGACTTGCCTGTTTTTCGTTTTCGCAAGCATGTCTCAGCAGCCGAAGCCCCAGACCGTCCTCAAGATAGGCTCTGCACGCGTGTCAACGCGACCTATCGGGCACGCGCATGGGCAACCGGCTGCTTTTCTGCGGTTGTGCGACAAGGGGCTACTGAACCCACCGAGGTATCGAGTTTTTTACACACGTCCCACACTGTTTGGCACATATATACACTGCAAATCGTTATCGTCATAATAGGCGGTATTGGTGCATGTTGGGCCCTTGGTGTCTCGACTTTCACGAGCCTCCTGACGTTGGCTGCCGAAGAACTCAAACTGTCTCTGCCTTTCCTGCTCCTCCTGACGTCTGTTTTCGTCACGCTGCGCTTTTTCTGCCCTTGTTCCTCCTTGAGCATACGCTTCAGCGCAGCTCCGCTCCTCGGGGAACACAGGGCATTGGTCCATGAAGCGCAGCGACGGCACCCACGCAATTATCTTTTTTCTATAACTTTGCATTGAAGTTACAAAGCGGTTGCCTTGAAACATGCAACTGCGAAGTCCTTCCATTTCGAGAATCCACGGCACGATGTCTTCCTCACGTTCAATAGCATTCTTTGAAACATCGATCGTCATTAGCTTTCTGTTCCCCTCTACTCCCCTAAGGTTCCTCACCCGATTCCGTGAGGCAAGTAAAGTCTCTAAGTTGGGGATGCTCGAAAGGCCTTCCAAGCTTTCAATAAAATTTGAGGAAATGTCTACAAGTCGCAGCGAAGGCAACATCGGAAAGCTTTTACAGTTTCGAATAGCGTTATTACCAATATAAAGCGCGTGCAAATTTTGAAGTGGGTGAAGCCCCTCCAAGTTATCGATGGCATTATTGTTGAGGTACAACACCCTGCATTGGTGGAATGCGTTAAGGGATGAGATGTTCATAAGTCCCAAGTGGTTAAGGTATATATTTCGGTTGAGTTCCGGTGTGGAATACCCGTGATGTTTCTTACATTGTTGTATAACTACTTCTTCCGTCATGAGAAGCCCGTCAGATTCCGACGTTGCCATATGCCTCAGCTATGGAAAAGGGAGGGGCGTGGGGGAAAGGATAGACATAGTCAGAAGTAAAGAACAGCCATCGTGAAGCGGCACCTCTGGAAAAAAAAACGAGTGAGTGCTGAGGTCTGCAACCAAATTTATTCGTGTGGGCGCAACTTCCCCCCCCCGCACCGCACTCATGCTTTTACTGGTCCTGCAAATGAAAGGTGGAATGGAAAAATTTTATCGTTATAGCGAAACACTTATCTCCTAAAATGCAAACTGTTCGCACAACTGAGATGAGATGACATTCTTACGCGCCAAGGTTCCCTTCAAAGCAGCCGTCACAAGGTCGAGTGCAGTGGTCGGCTCACACGACCCCCGCTGCGCGGTGAAGCACATATTTCCTGAGTTCAACATGGCACACGTGACCGCTGTGGCCTTAGCAGTGTTCCACTCGGTGGCGCTGGGATCGGTCACGATGGAGCCGTCGGGCAGGAGCGCGGCACCGCAGGCGGAAAAAGTGTCGTACATTTCAAATCCCCCACTCGCCAGTGCGGCACACACACCCGTGGCTATCGCGTCCCAAAGCCCGCCATCCTCTGCGAGGATCTCTACCACAACCTCCACCAACAGCTGCGGTATTTTCTCCAACACAACTGCCTGCTCAACTACACCTTCTAACGCCAAGGCCAGGTCTTTTTCTGGTGTGACGTCTGCTCGAAATGCTAATCCATGCTTTTGCGCGCGAGAGGATCTTCGCACTGTACAGGCAACACGTCCTCGACTCCCGCGGTACTCATCAATTAGTTGTTGTGGGTGATGTACGGCGCAAACGACCCGCGTGCTTCCGACTTCGATGCATGCGCTACTGTAACTCTGTCCAAGCACGTTGAGCACAATGTGAGGGTAACGGACCTCGTCGGGTGAGCGACGACCGTGGCTTCGTTCCATTGTTGGCACCCCCATTTAAACCTCAAGTCCTTTTTTTTTTGTGCGTGTGTGAAGTTCCGAATGATTACACGTGTTTATCAGTTTGTTATGAAGGGAGCAGAAGGGGAGGAACAGAGGATTATTATTATTATTTTTGAGGTGGGGTGGGGAAAAAGGCGAAAGCAAGTGATAGCGCCCTTGATGACGGGCTTCCATACAATAATCCACCGTACTCGTTACTGCATTTGACCATTCTGTGAACGATCGTGAAAGAGAGCAACAAAGCAAGCACCACCAACACCAACAGCAACAAAAAACACTCAATTTTCCAAGGGACTATACAATGCATGTAAGATAGTGCTAGAGACCCCACAAACAGCATTTACTGGTGCCCCCCCCCCCCATGTGCGATTTGAGTACGTGCTATACAAGATGGGAAACCACTCATGGGTTCACTCACTTTTCCCATACGCTAACCGTTGGCCCAAACCCGGACCCTTTTGTACTTCAGTAGCCATGAAACGTTATAACCGAATTTTCGGCGGCGTCACGAAGGTGGTAGCGACCTGCGCAACATCTCCTCTGGCACATTCCTCTTCTTCATACCATTTCTCCAATGCTATCATCAGGTGTCGAATAACTCGAGAACCTCCTCATCAGTCAGTGTCATTGGAAGCGCGTTGTCCACTTCTGGCAAGGCTTCTGGCCCTTCTTCCGATGCGGCCGCTGAGGTTGTGCCAATGACGCCCGGTAACACTACAAGAGGTCTCTCCACCGTTGGAGCCATGGAAAGAGTTTCCTGTTCACCACATTTCTTGCGGAGGAAACTTTGTATCCTGTTTCTGCATTCCCGAGACCAGCTCATCTTCGCTCGTGTTTGCCTTAACCTCCGCAAAATCACCTGTGGGTTGTCAACTTCCGCGGCTTCCCCACCCTCTTGTTCTTCCTCCTCTAAGTGACAGCCGCGTTGGTTGGGTCCAACATTTCCAGGGATGCCCTCGCCCAGTTGGACTACTCCCATATT
Source organism: Trypanosoma brucei gambiense DAL972 (assembly GCF_000210295.1). Taxonomy (NCBI): domain Eukaryota; phylum Euglenozoa; class Kinetoplastea; order Trypanosomatida; family Trypanosomatidae; genus Trypanosoma; species Trypanosoma brucei. Next base: position 2,926,659 of record NC_026744.1, on the reverse strand, counting down.
CAGCGCTGATGAATTAACAACACCTGATCGCGACCTGCTGCACTGGATACACGTATTGCCTAGGTGTTCACTAGCAACACCCACAATACATTTCTCATGATACGCGTGACCGCATGCGTATATCCTCACGGCTGTTTCGGCCCCCACGCCACGAGCAAAGTTAAGGTCCCCACCGCACACATAACACATGTTGGCCACGGGCATCACACCCATATTTAAGCGGCGGTAATGTTCCCTGCTTAAATTTATAGCATCCTGCTGAAGGGAATCATTGCAAATTTCGTTAACTTCGCACTCAAATCGCAGCGAACCCACCGTACGGGAAATTATCGACTCAAGAGTTTTTAAACCCTCCCTCTTGCAACTTCCCACGATGAATGTAATAACGTCGGCAAGGTTGAGCACCTTGATCATACACATCAAGATGTATGACGCGTAATCGGTGAATAAGGGAAGCAATCTCTTAACCACAATGGAACGCTCTTCGGGCGTAAGGCTTAACGGTGTACCAGACTTCTTCGTTGAGCCCCCGAACTCCGCGGGGCCTCCGTTTCTTTCGTCAAGAGCTTTGGAGATGGAACCTGATTCTTGCAGCGCTCCCTCCCGTTCTAGACAGTCGCCTAGACTTTTTTGCGGACTTGCGAAATGACCAAACAATGTCATCCACACCTTATACGACCGAGCTTCCTCCGCGGCGTAATGCCTAGCGCATAGATCAACTGCGTGCCTCACCACGTGTTGAAGAGCCTCCTCACAGGACCCCGATTGAGCTGCTCTTATGGTTTGGCGCTGTGGAGACGAATGCTTGCGTTGTGCGGAACCTGATACAAAACTTCCGTTTCTCATCTCTGGAGACTGGACCTCGCGTATAAGCTCCAACTGCACCTCATGAAGTTTACTTGTAATGGCGTCCATCAACACTTCAACGGCTTCCTCAACGCGGAACCTCTTTTCGAGCAAGTAAACGGCGGCGTCAATCACCTTGTACTTCTTCATGGAGCATAAGACAGTGTCGCAGTCGTAAGCCAACGCGGCCTCGTATGCCCGCATGTACGGATACACCCGCTCCGGATCTTCAGAGCAAAGCAGGCCAATATACGCGTTTTGCAGCATTACATCCCCCAGAACTTTTGGCTCTGCTTTCGCAACCAACTCGTCAATATAGCGGAGAAATGTCTTACTAGACTTGCGGATAATGCTCATCACCTCCTCGTGGTCATCACGAAGGTGCTCAAACACAAACCGCGCTAGTGCTGTGGGGTCTGCGTCAGCTAGTGCAGCAATGTGATGCATCACGGCATCGCGGAGCCGCCTGCTCCGTTCCCTCTTTCCTTCACCTTCTATGCGGCTTACCCTCCAGATAAAGTTGAACACGTCTTTGGCAAGTGTAGCGTCAAAACGGTTGTATTCTTTACAAAGGTAGCACTCGATGGCCTCGGCCAACTCCCCACGAATGTAATGAAGTTCTGCCAAGGCACGGCCCATTCGTTGCTGATGTAGCGCTGCCTCGACAAATGCGAAGTTAAGTCCTTCCATGTGTGGGCTGGTAAGAAGTGCTATCACGTCCGTCTGCGCACTGCGCCTCTGCACATTGTCCCTGGCCATTTGGAACTGATATATTAGATGCGTACAGGCGTGATCAAAGAATAACTGCACTGGAGTCAGCACCACTGCACCACCCAAAACGAGGTGTATGATCCCTGCGAAAAGTTGTTGCACAACCGAGTACGGCGGCCAGTCGCGCTGCACCAGTTCCCATGGCCTAAACGGTTTCCCAGATGCAAAGTCCACCCCAGCGAGGTGTAAAAGAAGCTGGGCGGCGCAGTCGTCTCGCTCCTCTGGATTACTCCATGGCGAATATGGTCCACTTTCCTGCAAAATGGGCAGCGTAACCATCACAACACGCTCAGCATTTACGCGAAGAAGCGCTTCGAACTCACCTGGTGTGTTAAGCAGGTGCCTCCACATTTGCCCCTTTGCCTCACGCCAGCACTGCTCGGGAATATAAACGCCATCCATGACGGTGGCCCCTCTCATAGTGCACTCAAAAAGGTCAACTGCTACCTCATTGTCCCTTCCATTAACTTTGTTCACGCGGCGCCACTCCCTCAGGGCGTACTGGAGCGCATCTGCATATCCATGGTGCCAGCGACAGAGAATGAAAACCTTTAGACGAACCAAGTTGTACTTCTCGGAGAGGGGCAAAAGACACTCGTGACCCCCCTCCAGCTTCATCAGCACCCGTTCCGCTCGCGACACTCCATGAAGGGGTTCCCCCTCCCCCTGTGTGGTTAGTGTGTGCAATACCTCCAACGCAATATCCGATTCATCGTCCGCGAGAAGAGTAAAAAGAGGCTCTACGTAGGCTTCCGGCAGGAAGGTCACCACCCCCGAATTGATGCAGTGCCCAAGAGCGTAGAGTGCGAGCGCATCGCTGCCTTTGGCATCACGCAGGTACACCATTGAGGAGTCAAAAAACACATGCATTGCATCAACATCTGCACAGGCTTTAATAAGGCAAGTGATACTCCCAACAATAAAAGACGTGGAATTCGCTGTCTTCAAGATGTACGCGAGGAACTTATTAGCAAGTATGGAAAGGTAGGCATGAATGCTAGTGCGACGCGCCACTGGGTCACTTTCCAGACCCGAGACGGCAAGGGCGACATTGAGAGCGAAGTCCTTTAGCTGATCCAGTGCTTCGAGGAACCTATTTTTGCTAACTAAGTCGTCTAGGCGCTCCCACCATGACATCAACGTGCAGCTGAAGGCGGTGGTCCGCCCCAAAATGAGGGCATTTCTTCCGCTACACGTGAGTGCTGCATTGCAGCGATTCGTACGGCCATCGGTGGAAAAATACGCTGGTTCCAATTCGTGCATTTGCTGGGACTCCACAACAACACCTGCGCTGACGTCAAAAAGGTGTAGGAAGTTGTCTTCATCAAGGAAAAGACAACAACTATCCATGTGAGTCATTGCGCGCAGTGACCTTTCAAGACGCGCGCCTGTGATTTTCTGCACGTCTGTCACAACGCCACCATTCGCCACCCTAAACACTTCCACATCCGTGTTCTGCACGAGGCAAAGAAGAAGCTCGTGCTCCAGTGGCACTGGTACAAACTGAAGTTGTAAATGGTGCCTAGTGCCTTTTGTTTGTTGCTTTCGTTTATATAGTGGCGTAACGACACCTTGTGCTCCGCAGTCCACTGCAAGGACAACTAATACTTCAAATGAAGCTGCAGCCACGACGTGAACTCTGTCCTCCTTCATAAATACAAGGTCCACATCGCTGAAAGGTGCGCTTCCTCCGGGAGAAGCAACTTTCACCACACGGTGACTCATCATGCCCAAAACGCGCGAGAAGGAGAGCAGTTTGATACTGCCACAACTTCCCAACGCAAGAATCCGAAAGGCCTCCTCCTGGCAATGACGTAATCGGATGATTGGAGTGGTGAATTCATCGGTAACTTCACGAAGCGTAGATAGCGAGCTCGCTTCTACCATCTTAACGGTGCCATGCTGATAGCCCACTGCCATCGTCGACGCCTCGTGAGACAACGAAATTGAGACGACAGCCCCTAGTGGTTTTGATAGAGTGGTAAGTATGGAGTTTGGCGGACCGAATTTACCGATGGGTCGGCGCCTTTCGTCGAAAAGCAAAACAAAGCCTAGCGTAGTTCCAACACACAGTGTCACTCTTCTCGGTGCAGGTGGCGAGACGGTTTTGGTGCACTCCTGGGCGTTTTTGTCGAAAGGAGAGGGGCGAGCGCACACGCAGGAAGGCCATCCCACGATTTCTCTGTTTCCATGAAGCTCCTCCCGCATACCCACGTGCTCGTGGATACGCACCAGGCGGACTCCCTTTTTCCCTTCTACACGGATTGCCGAGGCAGCGACGTGCTCTGCGCGCTCCAGCAATTCATCCATGTTGCAGTCCTCTTCACTTAGAAAGTCACCGCTAACGCTGGACTGGCCATCGGCGAGGGCATCCAATACAGCGGTAAGCACTTGTGCGTCGTTTTCTTGACAATGTCCATTTTGAGGTGCGATAGACGAGGCGCTCCTTGGTCCTGCACCCATTCCGATTGATTGCGCAGAGGTTGATGCAACTCCGGCAGTAGTTGCGGGCGGCCCGCTTGGAAGCGCAGCCCAAAACACTGCGCCATCCAGCGGGTCTGCAGAGGACGCCGGGACCACTTGGCCGCTGCCCTTCGTACTTGCCGCAGAGGTGACACCCATAAAGACCGAAGGCGGTTGCACCCCACTTTCCCGTTCAGCAGATGATGAGATCTTTTCATTCGCAAGCTGTAGTAGGGTTTCTATGAGCAACTCGTCTTCGTTTCCTCCTGTGTCTGAAAGGTACGTCGCCCTTCTCCACGCGCACGCCTCTTTGTGGCAACCGCTTCCCTTCGTGGTGTACGAGGACAACAGTTCGTTTGTATCCTTTGCTTCCCACTGCCTCGTGCCGACATTACTGTCCTGCCCACCAGATCTCGTAACCCGCGACAACGCACCGTGAGGGGGAGACGATAAGTCCACTCCCAACCGTTGGGGCACCAGTTGACCAGTTCCTCCAATCCTATTCGTGTCTGCCGGATCGGGAGCAGAATTCATTGCCCCGCTTTGGACGACAAACCCACAGTTCTCAACTGCGAGTACGTTCGTCCTTTCCATTTCGGCGGCGAGCAGTTCAGCGAACAAGTCGTCATCTGTCTCCATCGCTTCCTTTTGCTTGGTAAACTGGTTAATGCCCCTTTCCTTCTCTTCTGATTTCACTCCTAAGGGTGTTACGCATAAAATGTTCTGCCGCGGACCTTTAGGTGACGCGGCTTATGTATTTTATTCTCTTTCAGATGCGCTCTCTGCTCTCACACCCAGACGGGACAGTGAATGCGAATCCAAAAAGGAAAGCGGAAAGTAGGGTTCATGATGGTGAAGCGCCAGTCGATCAGAGACGCTTGGAAAAGGTATATACACACAAGGGAAAACAATGACAGCTGTCGGACCGCTCTCGTGCCCGGGAAACAATTTGCTACGGTGACTAGCGCTGCTGCAGTCCCTTTTTTTTCTTTTCTGAAAAAAAATTAAGCTCCTTTTCTAGCGAGATTTAAGTACATACACAACTATTTCAAGGCTATGACTTCTACAACGCGTCTGATTACATATACGCAACCCCAACGTGTGACAATTTCCCCTTGCCCCTCTTTTCTTTTGCTTCATTCCCCTTTCTCACTCTTCCTCTAGCCACTTTCTCCAACTTCTACATACGCATTCATTGGGGGCAAGTTGCATTTAGTTGGGAGATAAACTTGCTTTCCCCTTTCAATCTTCAAGTTTTAGCCCACACGTCTCGCCCATCAAAAAAGCGTTACCGTGCCCGTCTTTCCTTGTCGAGTGAAAAGTTGTGAAGGAATTGAGCAGGAGGTGACACGTCGTTAGTTTGCGTAGTTGCACAAAGCCCCGAGAATCAACCCCTTCCCCTCCTTTGGGGGTTTCCGCACCTGTGTTATAGTAAATACATATGTGTGAACGAAAAGTACACCAAACAAACGAAAAAAGAACAAACATCAGAGGGGGGAAGTGAGTGAAAACAAGGGGTCACTGGGACCACAACGTAAGGGGAACACGCGCGTGGGAGGCTTGGCCAGGGCAGTACATCTGCATGTGCCCCTCCGGGCTCACTCACACACCATCTAAGTGGCTCAGTTGCCATTCGTATTTCTCGCGCATTTGCTTCATGAGCTCTTCACGGTATTGCTTCCGCTGCTCGTTGTTGCGGAGGCGCTCTTCCTGCCTGATGAGTACCGCAGAGGCTGCGGCTTCTTCGTTTCGCTTGCGGATTAACTCTTGCGGCTCGTCGTAGTCATGGGTGCGGCGGAACTCCTTCTGCTTTGCGATGGTGTCCTCAAAGTCCGCCTTGAACTGTTGACGCTTCTGTTCGGCCTCCCGCCTTTCGCGCTCCGCAAGGGCAGCGTTGTGCTCCATCATGGTCCGGATCCAAGCATCCTCACGTGCTTTGTCCTCCGCCTGCTTTTTCTTGAAGAGCGAGTGATTCTCCTCGTTTTCTATTTGCATAAGGCGCTTCATATCCTTAGCCCTGCGTTCGTCGGCCTCCATCTTCAGCCTTAGATTCTCCTGCATTGTGCGAAGAGCAGCGACATCAGCCTCTTCTTTTTCTCTTTGCTTTGCCCTTTTCGCTTCCAGCTCCTTCAGGTTGCTGGCACGCATCATGTCCATGTATTGTTTCGTGGCCACCGCAGCTTGGCGCTCCTGCTCCTGCATCTGGCGGGCGAACTCAGCGTTGGTTGCTAGGAGCGCGCTGTCGTACGCCTTTTCGTTTGCCCTCCACTTGGCGAGGTATTCCTCCCGGTCCTTCTTCTGCTGCAAAATATCGGCCCTCAGCAAAGCCCTGCGCTCCCGCTTCAGTGCTGCATCCTCATCCAAAATTTGGAGGTTTATGTGCTTCGCCGCCGGCTCATCCTTCTCTTTCTGGCGCCGTGCGGCACCAGGAAGTGGGCGGGTCGTGTCGGTGTGGAGAGGAACGGAACTCTTCCAGCTGTTCAGCATTGCCACCCTTTGCTCCACCCTCTGCTTTGAAAGCTTAACGGTCTCCTCCTCAAACGCCTGTCGCGTAGGCTCGTACTTCTTTACGCGTAGACGATTGCGTTCCACGAGGTAATGGCGGCGTGCCATTGAGTTCGGGGCGTCCTCAACAGGCGGTAAAGGCATTTTTTCCCTTCCCTTTTTGAATATGGATGTATATTAACTGCGCGTGTGGCGATGCTAACCGCTACAACCGGTGCTACTTCTGAAATATCGTAAACAGCCTTTTCGACCCTCAGCCAATAATATTTACGTCCGTACACGATGGGAAAAACAGGGAAATGGGGTAAGAAACAACCAGAAAAAAGTGTGCACATGTCCACATACATACTAATGTAAGCCGGAGAAACTACTCAGATATCCTCGCTGTGAGAGCACTAGCCGGATTATGTTATCAAAGACATAAAAAAAGCAAGGAGAAAATGGAGAATAGTCTAAGATTTTACGGTGAGAGCCGCACCGTAAGAAAACTGCCTGTTCCCCTTTCCCTTCGCTGCTGATTTTGTCACCCCACCCAGCCATTTTTCTTTTTTCGCAACAGGCGAACGAACCACAGGAGCATGTCGCCACCTCCCTGCTGACGCCAGTTCGTTCCCACAAGTTCCTACGTTAAAACGACTCGAACGAATAAGCAGAAACGAAAATTAAGGGATGTCCCCGGGGAAGAAACCGGAGTAAAAAGAAGAGTGAACTCAAAACCTGTGGCAGCACTTGAAATTATCCCTCCTCTCCCTAACTTGCCAACAATTTACGCCGCGCCAACTTGCAGTTAATACACAATCTTTTCTTTCTTCCTTCTGCTCGCCAGACTCAACCAAGTCGAATAGCAAAAGTTCTCAAGGGGTTACACTCCTCCCCCCCTTCATTACCTCCCGTTCCCTCTTTTGTACTATATTGTACTGACATACAATGAACGATGACGAATCGTACTGGATGCATCGAATAGTTAGTCGCGTAGACCGCAGTTGTGAGATCGCTACTGAGCTTTTATGAATGTTTGTGCATGCACCATATTAACCCGGATGCAGTGCGGTGACAAGCTAGGACGCAAGTACGCCCAAATTTTTCACACTGACATTGAGTGTGGAAAACCAAAAGGAGAAAAGGTGCGGTCACAAGCCCGTTCATACACACACGTATCTGTAAGTATCTAACCCATCCAACATACAACCCGTGTGCGGCGGCCTCTCGTGTGTACGGGGAAGTGCACGCCTCTTTACCTATCGACACGTCATCAGTTAGAGAAGTCACGCTCATGCCGCTCCAACCAGTGCGAAAGATCCGTCCACACGAGATCTTCTATATTACCTTTTTTCCTCTGCTCACCAACCACAACCTTCCCAAGCTCTGTACGTGCGTGTAAAAGTTTTTTTCCGCCTATGACCTTGTGGAAGACCATATACTCACCGGTGTTCCCTGAGAGTCTGCGGAAGCGAATGTTGGTATCCGGATGCTGAGTGAAGTGGGCATTGACAACTACACTTAGAAGTATATCTATTTTGTCCCAACGCCGCGGCCGATATGCCGGGGGTGCTGTGGGACCGTGCCTCTGGGTCTCCATTCCCCTGGGTTGCGGGGCATTCACTTCTTGTTCCACCTGATGGGGCACGGGGGTTATCGCAACGCCTTGTGACTCTTTTGTGGCGCGAATCGTGCGGTGTTGTGGCAGCTTTATAGTGTCTGAGGCCCTGCCCTCAATCCGTACGCGAACTGGTGCATGTCTTGTTGTCGTTTCGTATGTACCTGAGGGCCTACTTTTGTCATCGTCCGCCACTTCATCAACTCTCATTTGTTCCCCGTGCTGGGGCACATCGGGCAAGTCTGCCTCTTCACTTTCCTCCACCGACCGATAATCTTCTGTATCAGCAAGTGACTCGTTGACCACTGCCTCCACGTCCACCTCGTTTTTAATTTCCTTCATGGGCTCACCACTTTCTGGTATGTTTTCGCACGGTGTGTGAGACATTTCTTCCTGTGCCACAGGTTCCAACTTTTTTGAAATCTCACCCTTGCCATCCTCTTTCCCTTCTTCTGCCAGATGTTTCCTTAGCTGATTCAGCGCCGCCTGCTTTATTCTTACGCTCAACTCCTGTTGTTGGACTATGCTCGCCGGAGCGACCTCCATATTACCGCGACTGTAGGCTGTGCGCGCGATTGAAAGGAGACACGTAATAACAGCCCGGTCGTTCTTCCCATCACACAGGTCTGAATCAGTGAACAATTCTATTTCCGTTAGGTTGAACTTCTTTGCGGCCTGCCGCAGGAACTTCGCGACATTGTCACGGGCAAAAAAACCATCAACCCGCTTCGGTACGCGGAGCTCCGAATCGGGTACTGGGGGGTCGTCAAGCTTCTGCAGCAACACCAGCAACACCACTCCACTTCGCAGGGAATCCACAAAATTTTCCTTCTGGAGCACTTCGGCATTGTACGCATCGCCCACAACGTCCGCGACCCATCGGCGACACTCGTCCATCATGGCGTCATCTACTGCCTCACGCGTGGGTCCTGAGTTGAGCGGCTTGGTCCTACCGTCAGTCGAAGCGCTTGCATTGCCATCCAAAACGTCGGCGCCGCTCGCTTCTCCGTGAACGGCGTTGCTACTCAGCTCCACAGGTTTCCTATGTGTGTTGCCGTTACTGGAAGTCGCCGCTGGATCGTCAACAGAATGCATTGCTCCTTCTGTAGCGAACTCATCATTGTGTTCAAGAGTCATTGGAAGAACTTTAGTAAAATATCACCGTCCTTTCGGTGGCTTTTCCCTTCTGGAGGCAGGGGTTCCCGTGAGCTCACCGCCACGCGACACCTGCAGGCACTGTGTGAGAGATTCTTCTTCCTTGTGCGTGTATGTATTTCTCTGAGCAGGCGACACGTTTTCCCCCACTTTGTCGCGCTTGAAGAACACCTGTTGAGAAGAGCATGGAATGTTTTGTCACGGGGTGGAGAGTGTGGAAGATTGAGGCCGTAGAGTTGGGTGAGAGGGGAGAATAACAAACCCCGAAAATACATTATGCGAGAACACACACCACCAGTTTTGTCCTAGCTAGCACTGGCGGGTGGTGTAAAGGCAAACCTTTCCCAACCCCCCATTCTCTGCAGCTAACCGCGCAGAAAAAACTTTTAAAAATCGGAACTTTAGAATTATTAATACTCCAAGACAAATAAAGGTGAAGAATGAGTGCGTTCCCTGACGCAGCAGGCTTTGCGGCATCTTTCCACCCCTTTCCAATACACCTCTTCCTGACTGAGGTGTCCGCATCACACACACTCCACTAACGATCTTTTCGCAGGCGCGACGACCAAAACTGCGGGGCGCATTGGGCGCCACGACATACGTCTTGCCCGGTCCCAGTTACCACTAAATAATACGTGTCCTTTGATGGTTAATTTACCGCACCATTTGGCCCCAAGTTGACTCCTCCACCGCACGAACGTCGTCTCACAAGCACCAAGACTCAAGGCTCAACAATACGGGATATGTCAAAGAGCGGACCCGCTGTGGCAGGGGGAAAGACACCGTTCTCTGTGATAATACCTCCAGTGATGAGAGAGGCGGGGGTGATGTCAAACACGGGATTCCACACTTTCAGATGGGGCCCGTCTGCCACCACACGCTTCCTCCCGTAATCGGAATTGCTTTTGTCACTCTGTAGGCCCCCGCCACCGCTGGCGATATGTGTTATTTCCGCCGCTTCCCGCTCCTCGATGACAACCCCTTCACCATCTGGTGTTAGCGGATCGAGTGTTGTAGAAGGCGCTGCGACAAAAAAGGGCACCTTGTGATATGCTGCCGCTACCGCAAGGTTGTACGTGCCAATCTTATTTGCTGTATCGCCGTTTTTGCATATGCGGTCGGCTCCCACAACAACAGCGTCGATGTCGTGCGTTTTCATGACGGCCGAAACGGCGCTGTCGCAGATGAGTGTGCATGGAATATTTTCTTGTACGCATTCGTAGACGGTGAGCCTCGCCCCCTGATTCCACGGCCGCGTCTCGCAGGCATACAGATGCTGCAGGTGACCCTCGTAGAAGAGCTGCCGCACAATGCCAAGAGCAGTCCCATAGCGGGATGTGGCAAGGGCCCCCGTGTTGCATATGGTTAAAATGTTCACCCGTTCTTTTGACGCCAGTTTCAACAGGTGGGCAGCACCGTGGCGCATAATTCTCTCATTGAAGGAAACATCGGCGGCGTATATTTTTTCGGCAAGTTGAACACAAGTCTCTAACACGGCTTCCATCGTATTAGCCTTGTCCGTTTCAATATCTTTCTTCAATTGAATGAGCACCTTTGATAGATTAACCGCAGTAGGACGGGCAGACATCATTTTGTCACAGCTCATCAGCAAAAACTGCCGCATATCGTCAGCGGTTTTCCACACCGAGTTTTGCCGCTGCTCCTTTAGTTCCCGCTCTGCTACCACAGCAAGTGCAAGGGCGGCGCTGACAGCTATGGCGGGCGCACCACGAACACGCATCTCCTTAATGGCGCAACATATGTCGTCAATACTGGTTATGTCGCAGTATACTGTTTCCAGTGGAAGTCGACGCTGGTCGAGCAGCTGTAGCACTCCCCGACGATACTTGATTGACTCCAGAGTGTTGTGCGCACTGCTCATCGCCTCTATCGACCCCTACGAACAAAAAGGCACGGTAGCTTTTGTGATATCCACTGGAATGTGCAATGTGTGGTGGAGCACAATTTGGAAACTAGTGTTGTTAAGGGTAGCGGGCCACCCCTCACCAACGGGAGGGTAATAGGACCAAAGGATGACGACATTATTAGCGCACACCACGCGCTCAAAGCAAGCAAAAACAAAGAAAATGAAGCACACAACCATCACTGAGCTTCCAGAAGCGCTTGCCCCACCAGATTATTAACAGTGGTTTCAAACGCTGCAGTCGGACACGGGTGCCCGCCCCCCCCCCCGTCGTGGTTCCTCATTTGCTCCATTCTCCTCAGATACACGACGTTGGGAAGAAAGATGATGCACCTCCAGTTCCCCCCCCTCAGCTCAAAAATCTTGACGTCCTGCTCACGTAAAACGTGAAAGCACCTTTAGGACTGCAGAGCGACCGAATGGTACGTAGCTGAGCGTGTACCATATCATAGCTAGATACTGCGCCAACATGAGTAGCACTGTCAACAATACAAATTTCAGAATCAGCGCGGAGATTAATGTCATTAGCAGTGACGTGAGGTACACGGTGGTGGCCCCCCTGCGAGTTTCATCAAACATACGCTTGAGCTGTGCAGAAGGGCCACAGAGGAACATTGTTCCACCTACGGACACAATATTCGCCATAGTGTTCAATGCAGCATATTTCCGCAGCGAGTGTGGGAGGGCAATCCAAGACATGGTAGAGAGAAGAAAACTAACTATGAACGCTATGATGTAGCCGGACACTCGTTCCTTGAAGGACAAAGAGGGAAACAAACTGTTGTCTTCCATCACGCCCTCCTGTTCCATTTGGACCATTCCACTAATCTCAAAGTTTGTCATAGGTACGCTCGTCGTTTTTCCCATCAGAGAGTCTAAATTCACGTACTTCGACATCGTCAACGCCTTTCTTGCACTTCACCTATATATATATATATATATATGTATCTGTTTAGTTATGCTTATTTCCACCGACACAGCGCGTGGTGGAGGCGATATAGATGCACTTTACCTTATCTGTGCCTGCCCCCCCCCACACACACAAGTAAGAGGAAAAACAGAGTGATTGTACGAGAGTGCACAGGAGCCCAGGCAGATCGGTTGCCCAAGTATATTCGTGTTTGTTCAAGCGACTCAAAGGACCACGAGAAGTTTAGATTTACGCAATTGACCTCCAGTCTCAGAGGTACTCCTGCAAACACAGACCTCCAAGTAACCTGGACGACTTGCGATCTTTGAGATACCGCCAGTAAGGCCCCGTGGTATCACCATCGAGTGAGGAAGCACACCATGTTAAATGAACAGAACAATAGCGCTGCACTTCCGTCGGACCTTTCACGATCACCTGAGTTACGGTATTGTCAAGAGAATATTGTGCACCACCTCCATGATGTGTTTGAACCGGTCGGGTCCCAATAATATACCACCAAACCAGCGTGTCACCACCACCACGTATCCGTCCACTTTCTTCTGCTCCAACAGAAACATAATCCGCGACGCCGCCCCCGTTTCACCATCGTCATTGCAATCGGCATGCAAGACTCCAGCAGTGTCAGTGAACCGGTAGGCGTAAATGGTGGGGTGCGTAGCTTCCGCGATGTGCTTCTGCCGCCGCAGATGCTGCACCACCTCCTGTACACCTGCCTCAGAGTTTACTCGTGCCATGTGCGCCACAAACTTGGACTTCCGGTCGGTGATGGGATCACTGCTCCACACTTCCACTGCTGTAACCTGCAGTTCCTCTTCCTTCGCCGCGGCTTCAAGCTTATGTTTCGCCTGCTGTTCCTCTTTTGCCTGTCGCTGCGCTTCGCGCGTCACTTGAAGCTCGGTGGCAAGGTTTTGGGCAAGTGTTACAATATGAAGGAGCATCGGCCCACCGAGCGGAATCTCCTCCCGCACGAGCCGCAAGAGTTGGGAAGAGTATTCACTAATGAGAGTTACGTTTGGTCCAGAGCGACGAACAATGACGGAGGCGATGTGGAGGGGTACCCATGCGGGGGGAGTGTTATTTGCAATTCAAAGCGGAACGGCAGTGAAACGATGAGGGTCCCTGCATGGCCAGGATCCCTCTTCACTTCGTCAGGGAACACGGCCAATAGCAATCGAACTTCTTCATCCACATCATTTTCCATTCCCTGCTTGAGTGCAAAGCGCCACTTTCTCACCAAATGAAGGCGGAGGTAGGCGCCGCTACTACTATGAACATGTGTATCCCGTTTTTTTTTTTAAAGAACCCAGATGAGCAAACGACAATGCACCAAACACGTCGAAGCAGAGGAAAGCCCCGGGGCAGGAGGTGGAGGGTATTAATGCCTCACGTATATACAACCTCCCCTGAAGAGAGTGTGTGTGAGAGATGGGCAGCGAAAGTGGAAAGCATTTATGATAATGGTAAGAAAGAAAATCATAAAGAGATAATTCCTATGTGCCTTCCCCACGCCGTGGCTTTGCCTCATTTCTTTTGCACAAAACCGATACGTCGCTCCGATACGTTCATGTCGCTACCAAACTTTCCCAATACATGTGTATGCAAATGCACCACACACATAATTGGGGCCCGTGACTACCGGAAGATAAATGGGAACCCCCGAAAAATACCATCAACCTCGCGCTCTGCGTAGCATTCCAACAAGCGATGGAAACAAACCAAATAGCCTACTGTGCTGTCTGCCCTCACTCTGCACCAAAGGAAGAAAAAACAGAAACAACCAAGTTGCACACCAAATGGGTGCCCTTTTTGCCTTTTTTTTTTTTGGAGCACCCTACCCCTGTTCTTTACGCAGTTGTCTGGCCGCCGGTTTCGCCCATCTCACGTGCGCGATTATCCTCCAAGTCTTCCAACTTGCTTTCTATCTGCAGGACAGTTGAGGTGAGATGACCCAACACAGTCGATACCTCGTGACGGAAACCTGCATCTCCCGCTATTAGTTGCCGCACTTCGTCCAACTGCTGTGACAACGCGTTTTGCTGTTTGAGTAACTGGTCCAACTTCTTTTCGATATTTGCCATATTCTCATCAGTGCCCGGGTGTGCACTTCCTGCTGCTGATTTTCCTGCTGAAGCGTCAAATGGCTTCGCTTTCTCTTCACCCCCCGCATTTCCAGTCTTAGCATCCGGAGCCAAAGGCGGTGAAGTGAACAGCTGCTGCGGCACGGGCAGTTGGTTGTAAATAAACCATGCGCGTTTCATCCCGTACTCAGCCCGTTCCGGCTGGTGGTTGCACCGTGGAAGGAGATTGCGCGTAGTGACACTCACGCGGAAACCTTTGTGCACTTCCTTTATGTCTGGATCCTGAAGAAGATGTCTATTCACTACCCGACCCGCCACCTCCGTTGTTAAGGGGACTATTTTCCTGTCGCAGGTTCCGTGTGGATAGTAGTGAAAGACATCACCGGCAAACACCAAAAGGGAGCGGGGCTCTAACACCACCGATTGAATCGGTGATTCTTTGGCGATACCCTCTTTGAAGCGGAAAGTATCGTTGTAGTGTTCCATTGGCTCGGAGTAAGGCTCACGGCGGGAGTAGAAAAACATCACGCACGGAGTGCCAAGCGAAAGCACCGACACGCGCGGTACATAAATGGGACCATCGCAATGCGGGGCGATGCCCTCGTGTGGGTGGTATTCATGCACTCGTACACTGTTAGGGAACACGGAGGGTGTGAAGATACCATCGTACACCTGCATGTCGGTACAAGCCTCCACCCAAGGGGGCATGTTACGATCGGATACGAAGCTCTTATTGCATGTCTCGCACATACTGCAACCCCATTCTTGTACAGTGCGCTTGGTAAGCTGCGTTTTCAGTTCGCGTGGTGTGCTACGAACAGCTTCCATCATTTCCTGTTCCTCTTCCTCTGAAATATAGTTGGGAATGTAGTACAAGTCGGGCAGTTCTCCGACGCGATACTGTTCTAACGATAAGTGGTGCGGGGACGAGCCCAATTCCCCTTCGCCTAAGCCACCAGACCGGCTTCCCACTTGACGGGCTGCTGTCGCCCGTTTGATATGAGAGGTTAGCCTCAGTGGGGTGGGGAATACCTGATGGAATACTTGCATTAGGTCACCGTTAGGTGTCCAGCGCTTCACGCCTCCCACTGGGTCCCAAGGCGAGAGTTTTGCCGCGTTGAATTTCCCACTAGTGCCGCTGCTGCTTCGCCACGAGGCGACTAGGGTGAATGTGCTGTAATCCATGGAAGATGAGTGTACATGTTTCACCACGCCAGTGACTTCGGTTTTACAGGCGTTATTTGGGGGCATTGACGTTGTTGCCGGATATGTGTACCATTCTAGGCTCATGAGAAAGGCTGTGCCTGACGAACACGGCTCTCCAGTGTCTATGCGACCAACACCGAATCCAAGGCCGTTTGCAGGGCGGAGGTACACCATCTTGTCGTGGTCAATGAACAATTCACCCTGTATTTCCTCCGTCAGCACCAACCACGGGCCGTACATGTCACGCACGAAGTTGAGGGAAGTCACTGGGCTTGTGATAAGTTCACCTGCCGTGTCGGCAACATCTGACTCAGTCGCGCCCTCAAGGCAGAAGTTGGGGGTGTTAAAGTTAAATCCTGCCGACTTCATGCTTTCTCTTATGGTGGTAGCGCTGCTGCTAGCGCTGCTGCCGACACCGCCATTTCTTCCATCACCACTGCTGCTGTGGCGGCACGAAGCAAAACTGCTTTTGCTCGCTGTAGTCAAAACAGGCAAAATAAGGCACCTGCGCATCCTTTCCTTATCTGTTGTTGGTTCTTCACCTCAATAGAGGCAGTGCTTTTACCCCCTTTGTCGGTAAACCACTTGACAGATACCTCAGGTTCCGTAGGTTAAACTGAGGGAGAAGCACCAAAAACGCAAAACGACAGAAGTGAGGGATTCAGTGATAATGACGACAAAAAGCGCGAGGTATCGAACAATGGGGATTGAGGAAGGACCGCGCGACGGGTAGAACGCAATGCCGAGTATACAAACGCAGAAGCAAAAACAGTAACTAATCAAGAACACTACTCACAGCAAAACAAACCATCTTCCTCACCGCTGTCGGGCAAATAAATATGAGATATAGGGAAAACTACGTGGTTGAAAACAAAAAGAAACCTGACAGCGTTATCTAAAGGCTGTTCGTGAGTATATATAGAGGGAGTAAAAAACGTTGATATAACTGTGCATTTAGATAAAAAAAAGTCCTTATGGAAAGGACAGCGCTTTTCAAAAAAAATTTTTTTAATGGCTATCTATTCATTTAGTTTTCGGATGTTTATTTTTAATTTCCCTTCTCTACATAACTTTGTTTTTCTATTAGTCACTTTCGCTTTCGCTCTCGCTTCCTGTTTCTATCGAGTTTTCTCCCCCTGTCATTTCTGTTTCCGCGACATCGCCCACCAAACTGTCGTCACTGCTAAACTCTCCTTTCAGTCTTTCCAAGATGCTGTTCATATTATCGCTCCTCAAGTCGCGATCGGATGCTGTCGAGGGGGCGTACCACATGGAAGATGTTGGAACGTCGTTGCTGTTATTTGCTGAGGGGAATTGCCGCAGCAACGCATTTCTCCAGCCACGCAGCAGTCGATGCCAGTGGCCACTGGCAACGTATTTTTCATACAATCTGTAGTGCATATTCCACAAACAGTGTGATTTGTGCTCAGCTAAAATATTGCGAATGCGCTCCTCATAGTATCGAATGGCCGCTCGGTCCAGCTTAATTTCTTTTTCGAGGGTTGTGGCGTCGAATTGCAACCATGAAGGGATCTGCTCATACGCTGGAAGGCGCACCCTGAACGCAATGTTTCCGACAACTTCCCCCTCAGAATGTACACCACTGCCGGTATGGTCCCGGCCGTCCGGTACAGCCGGCCCTCCATTCGCGTTCGGTGGAAGGTAAAGCAGCGGTACCGTCACGAGCTCCCCGGTGCTGTAGAGCAAAGGGGTGAAAAGCGCACGGAGAGAGATGACTGCGCAACCTACATATTCAGGTTCATGTAAAAGGGAGGGAGGCTGGGGCATTATAACACGCGGCCTTTGCTTCGACACAACAGGGGTGGCTTTACAAAATGGACCAAAACGCGGAATCTTGCCGTTCTGCGCTTCCGACGATTTCACAGGGCAAGGCGGTGGAAGGGTGCGCTGACGTCGGACAGTGATGGTGAGCTTGTGTGCTTTCCGTTCGCGAAAGGTGCGCACGTCTAGGCGAATGGTGCTGCTGTTCCCTTGTGGTGTGAAGTTTTTGGTTGTAGTACTACTTTCATCGCCACCGTATTTTGCTGTCACAACATATTCCGTCTCACCTTCTGGCCACACCTGCTGATCGTCTTCCTCGGTTTGCTCGAAAAACACACGATGAATGGAAAGGAGTTCTACAGATATAAACACTGTAGCTGCAACCGGTTCGGTAACGACCTCCCTTCTGATTTCGGAGTGGGCGGCCTCCCGATTTGAGACTTTTTCCATTATCATATGCATGATGGGCACCTTAGACGGTCTGTACCTCCGAATTAACGACACGACGTCGTCCTCCACAAAATCTTTAGCCCTTTTCACAGTATCATTGTAGACAAAAGCACTTGACTTCAGTTCAACACAGAGATTCCCGACACTCACACCCTCATTGTCAACCAAAGGGATCCAGTATACGCCCTCCTGCGATACCACCATACCTCGTAAGGAAAAATCACCCGTGCAAAGAGTCTTTGTTAGTAAAAATCGCGTTTGCTTCACCTTGAACCGTAACCTAACGTCATAGACATCATCAACGAGTACCCTTGCCCTACTTTTGCTGTCTTCTGGGTCGAATAAAATAGGATCATCGGTGGATAGCTTCTCAGTGCGTATTACTGGGGTATCATTGAGGTACACTTTCAAGTAACTGTTAGGATAAGGTGTCAGTTGGTTCAGGCTCATTAGCCGTATCGCCATGGGTAGTTTGAGAATGTCCGGCCCATAGGTTTTTCGTAGCTCTCGTAGGCAGTCCTTTTCACGGCTTGCGTAGCTACCAAGGAAGCACTCTGCCTTATGCAACTCTTTAGGTGCGTGGTGGTAAAGAATGCTCCGAATAGAAGGCCGACACATTTCTGCCTCGTAGTCGTTAGCGGCAACACCGTCAAAGTTAACCGCAAACAGTTCCAAGTACAGTGATCCTTGGAAGCGAGCACCACGAGTTCCCGCTTGGCGCACCAACGGAACAGTCATGTGGGTTCGCTGTTGTAACTTCAGTGATTTCATGGAAAGGACGGTTACTCCCAGATCATGATCCTCGGTGCCAGTGAGACCCTTCCCGATGACAGACACAAAAACCTCATCCCGCCGAGGGCAAACACCACTGAAAGTGAAGGTTTCATTGAAGTGCACTTCACCAGCACAGTCGGTACGGACCTCAAAAGTTTTATGGTACTGCAACCCAATGTGAACCACAGCGAATACCCTGCGGTATACCGTTTGTACATGTTGCAGCAACTCATCGCCGTCTTTTTCTCTCTTGTGAGTGCCAAGTGTATTGTCAACTATTGGGCTATCCCACGCAGCAGATGTGGGCCTCCAGTGCCTCAAGGAAACTCGAAGATCGTACCACTTCGCTGTCGGTCCAAACTTTTCCAGTAGACGGCCCGACTCCAATGGGGAAGCGGCAATTACATCCAGCTTGTGAAGTGAGCTTCGGGCGTTCATCCATAATATGTGGTGTAGGTACGCCATGCGCTTGCTGTTCTCTTCATTTACTTCCACTCGAAGTGGTTTGGGGCTTTCAGTCAATTCAGATACGCTACCGCGCCTCGTACCTACAGTGATCGTACCACAAGGTACCGCTTCCTCCGTGCCGGCCCGCGAAACCAACACGCGAGTGCGCGTGCCATCTTGGGCAGTGGTAATAACCGTTTCACCAACCGCGGTGTCGCCGGTAAATACGATGAGACGAATGGGTTCGTTCACCCCTATTACCAGGTGAAACACCATGTTCAGCGGAGCTGCTTGTCCTTGAAGGTTTACGGGGGATGTTGTACACGATCCTCTGCTTGTTTCAACCAAAACGTGGCAAGGCACCGGACGCAGTAGTGGGACCCCGACTTCCGTTCTAAGTCCGCACACCTCAAACACAGTTAGCATTATTGTATCATCTTTCCTATACCGCCTAATAAACGCATCTATTTCCCCTGGTGTTTTACGGTAGCAGTTCCCTACTAACCACTCTAACAAGTGGAGGTTTGCATTCCCCGCGGATACAAGCACATCACGGACATAACGCCGCAGTTTCTCCTCTTCTTGTGTCCTTTCGGCTTCCCCCCACTGCAGCTGCTGCTGTTCGCATTGCTTTCCATTAATTGAGACGACACCATTGGGTCCTTCTTCTGTACCGCGACGGAAAGTAATGCAAACGTCACCACATTCGAAAGCATCGCTTGTGCCTACATTACATATCAGCGAAATCCAGCGGGTATACGAATCTAACACATGCAAATAGCGCAGCGAAACAACTGCTTCACCCAGTCGCTTCATGCGATCATCTTCAGTTTTTACTATCGCTGTAACGTTGACCGTGTCATCTTCTGGTTCGTCCAGTAAAATTGTTTGATGGGGGAAGATGGGATTGAGGGTCAGAGGTACCAACCCTGTTTGCGCCTCCGTAGAAGATGTGCTGATCTGAATAGACAGCATATGTTTTTTTTGCGTTGCCGCTGGCATGTTACGACACGCCCGGACGTTTACCTGAATTTTGTTGTTCACCTTCCGACCGAACGTTCCGTCAGATAATTTAACGCGCTCTTCCCATACGTCATCTGTATCCACAGACCGCGATCCCATCGGC
Organism: Trypanosoma brucei gambiense DAL972; assembly: GCF_000210295.1. NCBI lineage: Eukaryota > Euglenozoa > Kinetoplastea > Trypanosomatida > Trypanosomatidae > Trypanosoma > Trypanosoma brucei. The sequence continues at coordinate 2,906,604 of NC_026744.1, read as the reverse complement.
AATAACAATCCTTCATTCCCATCACTTGCTGAACCCGAAGATCCTTGCCATCCTCCCTTCATGGGCCATATCAACTCTTCCTGCCGCCGTGGTTCCTGCCGAGCGGGGCGAAGCTCCAGCCGCTGTGACAATTTCAAGACGCTCATTCCTTCCCTCCTAACTTTCAATGCATCTGGCGTGGGCCACACACTCAAGCCACAGGTTACTTGCGGGATATTCTCCTTTACCTGAACTTCTTGTACGGGGCTATCTTTTTCTCCGAAAGCAGAAGTTTTCTCTATGCGTCCTTTACACCAACCCCCCGTAAGTCGTGTTAATTTCTCCTGTCCCTCCCGCACTGCTCGCGCCAAGCAATCCCCTTGCCCCCCAACTGGTTGCGGTTCCCCACTATTGCGTTTTGATTCTTCACCGATCACCTGTACTGGGGATGCTTCCTCTTCAAGATTGGTTGGGATGGATTGGAAACCTTTCTTTCTCTGTAATGGTTGCAACCCCAGTCTTTCATCATCCCTTCTCCTATGAATTGGCTCGCCTTCAGTGTGAATCGCCTGCATAAAATTCTTCATGTGAACGTTCTTTTCTTTTCTGTCGAGAGCCCCTTTTTCACTCTGCTGAATAGCTGGAGGTGCACTTACTTTTCCACATTGCACCAGTTGAGCAGTTTGCACTTCCTGTTTCTGCTTGTCAGGCACTACCTCTTCCACACTGGTGTCCCATGTCAAAGCTGCCTTTCCTCCACTCTGCTGAATAGCTGGAGGTGCACTTACTTTTCCACATTGCACCAGTTGAGCAGTTTGCACTTCCTGTTTCTGCTTGTCAGGCACTACCTCTTCCACACTGGTGTCCCATGTCAAAGCTGCCTTTCCTCCAATCTGATGAATAGCTGGAGGTGCACTTACTTTTCCACATTGCACCAGTTGAGCAGTTTGCACTTCCTGTTTCTGCTTGTCAGGCACTACCTCTTCCACACTGGTGTCCCATGTCAAAGCTGCCTTTCCTCCACTCTGCTGAATAGCTGGAGGTGCACTTACTTTTCCACGTTGCACCAGTTGAGCAGTTTGCACTTCCTGTTTCTGCTTGTCAGGCACTACCTCTTCCACACTGGTGTCCCATGTCAAAGCTGCCTTTCCTCCACTCTGCTGAATAGCTGGAGGTGCACTTACTTTTCCACATTGCACCAGTTGAGCAGTTTGCACTTCCTGTTTCTGCTTGTCAGGCACTACCTCTTCCACACTGGTGTCCCATGTCAAAGCTGCCTTTCCTCCACTCTGCTGAATAGCTGGAGGTGCACTTACTTTTCCACATTGCACCAGTTGAGCAGTTTGCACTTCCTGTTTCTGCTTGTCAGGCACTACCTCTTCCACACTGGTGTCCCATGTCAAAGCTGCCTTTCCTCCACTCTGCTGAATAGCTGGAGGTGCACTTACTTTTCCACGTTGCACCAGTTGAGCAGTTTGCACTTCCTGTTTCTGCTTGTCAGGCACTACCTCTTCCACACTGGTGTCCCATGTCAAAGCTGCCTTTCCTCCAATCTGATGAATAGCTGGAGGTGCACTTACTTTTCCACATTGCACCAGTTGAGCAGTTTGCACTTCCTGTTTCTGCTTGTCAGGCACTACCTCTTCCACACTGGTGTCCCATGTCAAAGCTGCCTTTCCTCCACTCTGCTGAATAGCTGGAGGTGCACTTACTTTTCCACGTTGCACCAGTTGAGCAGTTTGCACTTCCTGTTTCTGCTGATCGGGTGTTGGCGCGTGTGCTTGCCAAACTGAAGGGTATATTTGCTGTTGCTCGGTGAATGGTGAGGGTTGCAGTGTAGCAGCTGCTGGAACAAGTTTGTTGTCGAGCTCACTTTGTTTGTGCTCTATACAATAATGGGGTGCAAAGTGCAAGAGAAACTGGTGAAGCTTCTCCAATGAAGAAGAGTTCATCATGGTGTCCACATGCGCAGTCGCGTGGCTGGTGTAGCCTTCCATCCCATCGACTAAATCGAGCTGTCTACGTACATTATTCGTGCTGCTTGTTCTTTCAAGGGAGGCGTCTTCAAGCGTTTCCACCTCTGTAAATCCTGCTAACGTACCGCTCTCGAAGAAATCATTAACATCCCGAGTTGTGTGAGGAGGTAAAGAACAGGTAGGAGGTTTGCTCTTCGCTTCTTCGCACAAATTTCGTATTCCAGTAAGGCGGAAAAAATGCTGACGAATAGTCACAAGCTGCTTATCCGCAAGTGAAGCAGTGTTGTTGTCCACGCAGACGACATGGTAGACCCGCAGCGCCTCACTGCCTTCATTGCCATCCCCAGCTCCCGTGGGTTGTCGCTTCACTGATGGGATGGCGACGTATCCCATTGCATACACTACCTGTCGGTCGCACGCGCCAGCAGCAGGGATTTCAGTGCTTTGAATACCATTCTGCACGTAAACAACATTTATGTTATCTGTCAGCTGGTATAAACGCCATCGGTGTGCCTCGTCGGGTTGCAAGAGTGCGTTAGATGTTAGAATGCAGGCATCCTGCTTGGGAGCAGAATGAGACAGTTGCTTGAAATGTATGTGAACGGTATCCTCACCCTTTTGTGAGTGGAGGAGCTCTACTTTCTCTACACTCGGGTCGTACCTGTGCAACTGCATCGGGTCGCTCACTAATCGGCGGAAAATATCCAGAGAACATGCGATAGTTGTCGCGAAACGGTAAGCCTTTAGAAAAGCCGGTGCAGGAAAGCAACATCGTGCTTCGCATTCCTCCACCGTGCATCCTTCATGTTGAAGGACCAAACGCCACGCGGCCGAAGCATGCAGGGCAAACAATGTTTGAAATACACGGCCTGGAGCAGAGGATGGGTTGTCCCCCTGTAACACTACATCTGATGGCTCCTCAACGAGAGGATTGGGCTCGCGTGTGTTTTCAGTCCCAACGGAGTGTGCATTTGGCGTTTCTTGTGGCCGCTGATTCTCCCAGATGACAGGTTCCGTGAGAGGGCCACCTGTGTTAAGCCACTCAAGCATTTGGCATAAGTTCCGCACACAGACCATTTTTGTTATGCACCGGTCAACCATCTTTGGAGTACGATCTCCTGGTGCGTGAACGAACACCACTCGAACGAGTGGCCCTGGTATTTCATAGGCGATAAAGGCAGATAAGTGAAAGCGCATACGCACGTACGGCGGCGAAGGAGGTGTCTTGGGGTGCTCAGCACTTTTCATAGCGTAAACGAATATCGTTGACAAGGGTTGTGGCACGTGGCCCCGGCGTTTATCGTCACGAAGGCTTGCCACAAACTTGCACAAGGGATTGTTTTCGGTGGTGTTCTCCGGCACTTTGTACGCCGCCGTTATATGCACGGCAACCACATCACATGGAGGATCGCCTGCGTATGCGGTGTGAAACAACTTTGTCTTGTTATCTCTTTCAATGATATCGCAAAACATGACGTTGTCCTCGCAGTATCGCACGCTTCGTGGCGCTGTGATGAACGTGGCAAAGGTCCTAAGGCTACAAGGTACCGTCGTCGTCACTTTTACCATATTTTGGGTAGCTGAGTTCGGGTTGTGTCCATCGGCTGCATCTCCTCCACCAGGAGTTGGATAGGGGTTTGGGGCGACGTATACATTGCATAGCGCCTTTGTATAACCGGTGGCAAGTTTCCAGAAATCAGCATATGAACCCAACAATAGCGCCTCCTGCAAGATCGCATCGCAGCCACCGGGAGTCATCTTGTGCAATGGTTTTTCCTTCCTTCCCTCCCCTTCCTCCCCTTTAATATTTTCTTTTTTGAACTGTGCACTCATTTTGTCGTTATTATCTATACCCGAATTCTATTGCCTGTGTCTATACCGAACAAACAGGGCACACCGCCCTGCCTGGACAAGCACAGTTAGTCAAAGGAAGCTGGAACAGAGAGGAAATCCAAAGTGCTGCAGCCTAAATAGAGCTCCCCCGCTGGCCCCTCGGTTGTCGTCGCTCTTGCTACACCCGGGAACACACTATTTTTTTTTTCTTTGAACGTCCGTAACGGGCGCAGAAAATGCGAAGTTTAAGGGATCCAAGAATAAGTAGGGGAAAGTGATAAGAGTACTCAGAAAACTGGGCAAACTTGTACAAGTACGCGTTGGAAGGAACAACATAAAACCTAACATGCAACAATTATGGAGTAAGACGAGAGGGGTTAGGGATAGCCCTGAATTGTGTTGTTAAGGCCGTTCCTGCTGCTTGCCCTGGACGCTGGTTTAAAAGCATCGAAATAAAGAGAGAAATGCCACTGTGACACCGACTACTTTTGTGTCACGTCTTTTTGTAATTCCCAGTGAATCGCGCGTAATTTGAATACGACCTTCCCACCTTCGACGCCACTACGCCCCAGGAGGGAAGTTGCTGCTGCCGCCTTTCCTCTTGCATTAGTCGGGCGTGGAGGCCCTTCTCCTCGAGACTCATATCCGCGAAGTAAGCAGGAACCTCACCATCGAGAGCGGTTGGTTCCCACTCCTTCTTCCGGTGACCTTCCCGCGCGCGGTTGTTCCCGCCGGTAGTTGTCCCAAACAGCCGCTCTGTCATGTTAAAGCCACCAGAGTTCGCCCCCGTCCCCGAAGCTCGCTCCTTCAGCCCTTGACGCTTCTCATGCCGCATGACATATTGCACCCGCTGTTTGAACTGCGCGTTCTGCAGGCGCCGCTCCACAAATGTTGGGGCCTTCCCTAGTGTACGAGCCACTTGGCGTATCGTCGCGCCGCCGCGTATCATACGGTAGATCGTTACGTCCTCCTCGAACGAAAAAAATTTACTGTGGCTGAACGGGTGATTTGCGGGGTTGCGGAGCTCCTCCTCGCTCACGGACCCGGCTCCCATCATTGTCATAGCACGCCACTCGAGCGTCGACTTCATGTCCCACCTGTCACCGTCCGCAAAATCATCCGGCACCCTTCGCCGTCGTCGTCCAGCCTTAGGGGAGAACCGACCACCATTTGCATTTTCTGCAGTGTCGCCTGGTTTTGTTTCCTTGTCTTCATCCGCCGTACCTGACGTACTGGCGGCCTTTGGGTTTAAAGCGCCGCTGCTCTGAAGCATCTCGTACGCTGTGTTGATAATCTTCATCTTCTGATCATCACCACTGCTGATATCTGGGTGATGGAGCCGCGCAAGTCTCAGATACTGTGCTCTTACTGCCTCGCTACTGATATTCGCGCTGTTGGTGTCCAATCCTAGTACACGGAGAGCAGCTGCGATATCCTTTGGCGTTGCCAGTGCTGCACGGAGGGTTTGGTTGAAACGAAACATTCGGCTGTGATATGTACTACGGTACCCTCTGCTTCAGTAGCCGCCCCGCTAAAGAGTGAGGATGAGGCAAGGCAACCCAACAGAAGTAAAAGGAATGAGGTAAAGGTAACATCTAAACGGTGCACAAATGCACATGCGGACGGGCATTGATACACACACACACACACACACATATATATATATATGCCTGGAAGGCAAACAACAGATGGTGAGGAGATTGACACTGCGGTTGGCGAGTGCGTTTCTTCTGTATGTGGACCCACCGACGGCAACAACAGAGGCAACTGTTGTAGAAGTATAGGTGGTGAGTCAAGTAATAGAGGGTTTATAAATAGTAAAGCACAAGCAAAGACAACAGGAAAAAATGAAAAAGAAAACAGCAGAGGGAGAGGATGAAAATACCTCCCCCGCCGCTCACCCGGGGCTTCAACTGTAAAATAGCACCACACGCATTTCCTTTACATACTTGAAGCCACGTGTATGTGCTGTGCTTGTGGGTTTGTGGCGATGTGCGAAAGTGTTATTGACCGGTTGAAGCTGCCCTTTTCTTTTTCTTTTTCGCTTTTCTCCCTCTATCTCTCCTTCTCTCTGCATTCTTTTACTCAATATCTCTTCCTCTTTCGAGGAAAATTTTCTTCTTCCACATATTGCAAATTCATTCCTACTGTGGGGAAGGGGTTCTACATTCTCTCGCGCCCGGGTGTTTTCGATACAAAACTGCCATATTTGCGGCGTGATTTGGCGGTGGTGTCTTCCAAAAGCAAAAAAAAAAAAAGAGAGAGAAAGTGACCGTGACAAAAAACAGGTGATGAAACAAACGAAAGGGAGCAGAACGTCACCACATCATCACCAACAACAAACAAACACAAAACAAAAGAAAGAAGGAAAGAATAAGGTCTACACAGATCCGCGTGACAACGCCTCCATTCTGCTTTCTCATTCACTCATTCTTACTCGCCTCCTTCCACCGTTGTTCCTTATGTGCAGCCGATGCTAATTCAATTTCATTATGGCGCGTATCTGCGTTAGGAACCGGAAAAAAAGAGAAGGAGAGAACGCCGACAGAATTATGAAGAAGAAATTAAACGAAAAAAGAAAAGGGAGAAGGATACCTCTCAAAACGTCTTTTCATTCATTTCTTCCAAATGATCAGACCAAAGCCCTCTCTATACGCCTTCATGTAAATAAATATGAATATATTTGTTTGTGTTTATTTATATACATATGAGTGTTTTCCCTTCCCCGTAGACATCTTTTCCTTTTCTTTTCTTTTCCTTCTCCTTCTCCCTTTTCTTTATTTCTTCATTCCCCTACACCTTGCCGCCAACATTCTATCATTGGCAGGGTTAGGGCATTAGGATGCGGGAAGTGCCAGGAACATTACAGGTTTTTTAAAAGAAAAAAATAACAAATACACTTTAAATCAACAGCGTCCGGTATCGAACATTACACGCATATACGAATGCACACATATCAGAGTGCAGTAATGAAACAAAAAGCAGAAAAAAAAAAAGCGTCGTAGAACTAAACTAAACTAAAAATACAACAATGACGACAAAGCCCGGTGGTTGCGAGAGCAAATGAGAGAGAAAGAAAGAGAATGCGCAACAGACATTACAGCGGCGCCTCTCATACCGAACAAAACGGGAAACCCACCCCACCGACTGTTATTGTCAACAAAGATATTATTTATTTATAGGAAAATAAAAGGAAACCACACACGCAAATTTAAAAAAAAAGAAGGTGTGTGTGAGTGTGTGGGAGGGGGGGGGGAGAGAAAGGGTGAACTCCAAAGAGCAGCGTGTTAAACTCAAAGGATGAAAGGAGTGCTGGAGTGGGTCATATAAACGAATCAATATAAATAAGAGTAAATACATGAATGAGTATATGAACACCTTGGCATGTGTTACGCGTAGATTGTAAGAAAAGGATATAAAAAGGAAAAAAGAAACGAATTGGGTGAGGCATGCGTTTATTACGCAAACACGCACACACACACGCATATATATATATATATATATATATCCTCACTGTTCCTTTTTCTTTTTCTTTTCCCCTTCCTCTCCCCACCCACTCACTTATACTTGCACTTCCTTTCCTTCCTTCCTTTCTTTTTTTTTTATTATTATTTATTATCCATTCAACCTCCCTTCAATTGTGTTTACGGCTGCCGTGCGCGTCTCGTTGGATCCCCTTTCCCCCTTTCCTCCATCACATCCACTTCCTTATTTCGTTTCGTTTTGTTTTTTTTTTTCATCTTAGCAACGGATTAATGCAAAATCTAGTTCAATTCAGTACGGACAAAATCGAGCAAAAAAAAAACAAGGCGAAGGGATTTAAAAGGAATAAATGAAAACTGGAAGACGCGTCCAGGTGAGCTGCTCTAAAAGAAAACAAAACAAAAAAAAAATGGAATAAAGATAAAACCAAGCAAAAAGAACCGAAGAGATAAGGAAAAAAAAAAGGAAACCGGCTGGTGATGAAAATGGTGGATGTGAGCTGTTGACGAGAGTACACACGCACGAGCACAATGTGTAGAATAAAACAGGAAGAGGAGGAACAGTAAATGAATTAATAAATAATATAACACATATGCACAAAAGAGAAAAGGGGTGGAGGGGGAAAAAAAAAGAGGAGTTAATATTTCCTCACGCTTCGTGTTTTGGTGACATGACAAAAAAACAGAAATGATAAGTTTTTTTGTGATCTCCGTTTCCCCCCTTTTGTGCTAATTTATTTATTTATTTTTTTCATTTTTTTTTCCTTTCCCAAAACCTTCACTCGTGGGTTCCGATTACATTTCTGTCCGTTACGTGTTTTCCTCACGCCTTCCTTTTCTTTTTTCTTTTTCATTCATTCATTAGTTCATCGTGTTGTTGTTGCTTTTAGTAATAAACAATAGTAATTGTCGTCATCATCACAAATTATTATTATTTCCACATTTTTTCCCCCCTCTTTCTTTCCCTTTTTCCGCGTGTATGTGTGTGCATGTGTGTGTGATTGATTGATTCATTCTTTGTTTGTTTCCTTTCTCTTCCGTTATTACACGAAAGCAAATAAAAAAAAATTAATTAATTAATTAATTAGTTAGTTAGTTATTGAAAAAAACAAATTCTTTTTTGTTTCATTTCTCAGTTTCCACCTCCTTTCACTGGCATCCCCCATTTTTTGTTTTTTTTTGTCTTTGCTCAATTGTAAGTTTCTTTCTTTTTTTTCTTTTTTGTATTGGTTTACTATTTAATCATTATTCTTTTTTTTTTTTTTGTTACCGCACAGAAAAAAAAGGGACTGAGTGGAGGGGACGGGAAACGCATTAGTGTGAAACCGGAAAACAACAGCAACAACAACACAACAATCACACACACACAGAACACAGCAAATAAAGAAAGAAAGGAACAACACAAGTGGGCGAAAAGAAAATGTACCTAAAGACATATATAAATATAAACACATGTATATTACCTTTTTTTTTTTCTTTGTCCTTCTCTTCTTTCTACATTTCCAACAATAAATGGGCATCAGTTTCCCCCACCCTTCTTTTCTTTTCTTTTTCTTTTTTTTTTTCCTGGCCCACTTTTCTTCTTCTTCACTTTATTGTGATTTTTTTTTCTTGCTTGCAGATGCGAATAATTAAATATACATCAATACATATATAATTTTGATAAATTTGTGTAGTGCAGTATTGTAAATAAAAGAAAATGTTTTGGGAATTCATTCATTTTGTTCTTCCCCCCGATCCCACCTCTATTTAATTATATAATTATATATATATATACAATATTTATTTATTTATTTTTACCACAAAATTAATATTTTCTTTTTCCTCTTTATTATCTACTTCCTTTCTTTTCATTTTTCTCTCCGTTCTTGTGTGGAGCTGTGCGGGAATAAATTAATATAACACAGCACCTCTACGAAGGCATGTGCTGATCGCTACGCCTTACTTCTCTCTTTTTCATTTATCCATTTATATATCATGTGACCCACTCAATGGAGTAAATAATTTCGTGAACGTCATTTTTTCCTTTTCTTTCCTTTTCACTTTTCACTTCTTTGTTTTTTCATTTTTGCTTCATTCCGTGGTTCATTAATTGCTCACCTTATTTTGTTATTCCTTTTTCTTTCGTTGTTCCTCTCTCTTTACCTCTTTTTTTTTTTCCCTCCCCTCCCCTCTCTATTATATATTGAGAGCAAACAGCAAAAAAAAAAAAAAAGAAAAGAAAAGAAAACAAAACAAAACAAGCTGAAGCACTCTTATACTACCATTCTTTCACATCCCTTTCATTGCTACCTTTTCCTGAACCGGAAACAACATCAATAATAATTATGACAATAATAATAATAATATTAATAATAACATTGGGAATATAATAATAACAACAATTATTATTATTATTATTATAGTTCCTTTCCTCGAATCCTCACCATTTTCACTTTCATGATTCATCTCATCTCGTCCTGCAGTGGATGTGGGCGCCACCAAAGCACAACTGAAATGAGAAACAAGTGAATGAATCCAAAAAGATAAAACAAAAACAAAACACACAGACAAGGAAAACAAAAGGAAAATAATAATACAAGAGGAGAGAAAAAAATGGAGAGGCGCCACCGTTGCCCTAAACGAATTCTAAAGAAAAAAAAAAAAGAAAGTCTGGTCGCGGAGCGTACGTGGGCCCCATTTGGTGAGGTCAGAAAGTTAAGATGGGAAAACAAACAAACAAACAACAGAAAAAAAAAAGACAAACAAACAAACAAACAAAGCACACCAACGACATCAAAATCGAGGAAGAATAAAAGTGTGGTATTATTACTTTCTTACCTTCGCCCCACGTTACCTTTTTCTTCATTCCTTTCGACGCTACACAGCTAAATATGCATACATACGCATTTAGACGCACGAGCACACACGCATCGTGCGAGCATCTTATTCGTGTTCCTTACCGTTGTTCACTGAAAAAAAAAAGAAACGTCTCTAATTCCCGTTTCTAGAGGCCGGCGCGCACCTAAATCCTACCTTCGCGGCTATCCCTGCAATTCAATCTGTACACTTTTGTGCATGTAAGCAACACATATTTATATAAATATACATGTATAAACGTAGCTGTGTGCTCTTTTTCACACGTATCTCCTGCTTGCCAACATTCGCGTGAGCCCCCTCCCCCCTTAAAGAAAGGTATGTGATGCCTTTCCGCTTAGCTCTTTCTGCCGCCCTTATATATATATATATATATATATATATGCATATGCAGAAACCCACTTCTTTACAGTAATGAGAGCGGAAATTATCGGACAGTCATCACTGCGAAGAAGGGGGGAAGAGACACCAACACCAACACCAACACCAACACCAACAGCAACAGCAACAGTGAAACAACCTACACCTAACAAAGAGGAAAATATGTGGATGCAACGATTGCCACTTCTACTCATACCTCACTGCAGGATAAGTAAACACAACCTCCGCTCCTTCGCGCGCGGCAAGTTCATCAGCTAGGCGATCCACTTGCTCCATGTTGCCCCATACCTGCACCAGGAACGTTACGGCTGTCAGATCCAACAGCCACTCAGCATCGATAAATGTGATGGGTGCTCCCATTTCCTCAGCCAGTTCGCGCGCAGACCTGAGTGAAGCGAGATCATGCGTGCGTAACTCCAACTTTGTGTGGCGGTCGAATTCACGAGCATGGCGCACCAGACGGGGGTATTGCATGAGATCCTCTTCGGTAGGCATAAGGCCCGCTTGCTCTGCTGCTCGCAGTGTTGTGAAGGTCGGTGGGATCGTCGTTGTAATGCAACTTACGAGTCCAACATGGAGACTGCCGTTATGTGGATACTCTACCACAACGATCTCACCAACGGAAGTACGGAACGGCGCTACAAACCATGCGCTACCGAAGCGAAAGTCGACAGAGGCGTAACGAACCACTGAGGCGGCTGCAGCAATAACAGTTGATGACGCCATGGCAAGGGCGACTGTAGAAGTAGGTTGAGGGACTGGTGTCACCACAAACGGTCCGCTGGATTCCACCGTTCCGTTATCGGATATGCCACCTTCACCTTCTGTGGAAGTCATCTGATCAACAGAACTTAACGTGTCAAAGTTTGTTAAAGAGTATTGTTCCTGCTTTTGGTGCTCGTCAGCGTAGGTGGCAGCCGTGAAGAAGTTCAGGGCGGCGTTATTCTTGCGCTCCTCGCTCCCTTGATCAAGCAGGGGCGTGCCATATGGGTCATGGTGGAAGCCACGAGGCTCATTCTTGGTGCAGGTGGTTGACATGATATGTGGAGTTTCTAGGTGATATGTGTAAATATAATTTTTTTTTTCCCCCCCCCGTAGGCACCCTTCTTTACCTCACTTTTTCCCCTATTTCTCACGCAAACGTTGCAAGCTTGTCTGCTTCTCACTTCCTTTTTAAACTTTCTTCCTAATCTGCTCAAACCTATTTCGTTTACTCTACCTTCTCGTTCTTTGGTGATTGAAACTTGGATATGTAAATTATTCCTTTGCTGCTTATCGTAAACGCACATATGTAAAAGGAAGATGGCACAGAGCGAAGAGAAGTGAAGAAAAAGGGGGAAAATGACGGATGCGGATAAAACGAGGGGAGGGTATTTAACCTCCTTCTCACCTTGCTGCACCCTAAAAAACTCCAAATATATATATATATATATACGCATGCGTGTATATCCCCCTTTGCTTGCTCCTTTGATTACTGACAAGCGATTTGTCCCGTAGCCCATAGGCGACACACCTCGCCTCTTTTAGGTCTATTATCACTTTGTAGGAGTTCTATGGTCACTTTTCCCTTCTACAATCCATTTGGCCACTAGCTACATCCTGTGCCATGACAACACGACACCCACCTGGACGAAAGCACATCACATTACACTGCATCATACAATCCACTTCTGCGTGCACGCTCTTCACGTACAGATGTGCTCAAGCCGCTCCGTATGCGGCAGCAGTGTCCCACATACGCACAACGGCGTCCCGCAGCTCCTCTTCACCTACTCCGTATCGACTAAAATGGTGAACGTACGCACTGACGCGAAGTAAATCTTCAGCCCTCTCGAGTGCGGAAGCCAGTCGAAGTCCGATGTTATGTGTAGGACCAAAAACTGAAACATGGGCTCTCCGTCCGAGAAGCCGCTCCTCATGCAGAAGGAGTGCAGAGGGCGGCACATACAACTCCCGTCCGTCATGGGTCGGCGTACTTCTCGAGAGCACTTCCCGCAGATGCGCGAGACCTTCACTGCATGCAGCTGGCCCACGCAAACTCCATAGGAGGGGCCGCTGCTCGATGAATGCGGTGGAAAGGTTGTTGCTAGTGTTATTGTCACCAGACGGTGCCGGTACGAATAACTCACCGGTTCGACGAGATGCTTCACACAACAGCGGGTACCACGACGTTGCCTCTGGCGCAACGACACGGTTGTCAGGTGGAGTCACGGGAAGGGCTAAACCAGAGAAGAACTTCAGTGCTGGGTCTAGTGCAACCGCTTCCACGACGTCTGTGAGGCCTCCGCATCTAAGCGACGCCATAGCACCCGTACTGGAAGTTGTTCTAGAAGCCGGAAACGTTGACTGTGGGTGAGGTTTTTTCTCGGGGGCAGTTGAGGGAACCGGGTACAATTTCTTCGGAAGATGGAGGTCGAGGAGGAGGCGGCCAATTTCGTGATTTATAGTATCGAAGCTCACTTCGCTTGTTCGGCCGTTGACAGCCTTCTGCAAAGGTCTCGCGCTGACGTCAAAGTCATCATTATGCGCCACGAAAACAGCATCCGCACTCTCGCGTAGGGCACTCATAGCCAACACGCAGTTGTACCATTGCGTTACGACCTCACCGGTGGCAAACGGCCACACCGCCGTGTGGAGGAGAAGCGCTCGTGGGAACTCCACCCGGATGGCGTCGGACACCAAACATCCCACCCCCGAGCCGGTTCCACCTGCAACACTGTGCACGATATGAAAGGAATGAGCTGCCCCACGCGCCTCACTCTGCCGGCGTAAGGATTCCACGATCTCATCGCATCTACTTCTTCCTTGCTCATAGTATCCAAACGCCCAGTTGTTCCCGCTTCCCTCGTCCCGGGTGACGCACTGCTCCGCTCGTACCTGGAATGCGCCTCCGTCGTTAACGCCTGTCACGACGGATTCGACCACTTTTGGTTCCATATCAATCATGACGGAGCGCGGTAGTGGTGGTTCGTCATGATGACCGGAGTTGCCGTTACTTACGCCTCCTCGTCTGATTCCCTTTTGTGTTGGTGCCGGACGGAAATGATCAGCCGAAATTTGGGATGCATAATCTTCATCACTGCAGCGGCGTGCCTCATCTGTTAGTGCGGTCAAAAAGTGTGCACCAAGTTGGTTGCCACACTGCCCCACCAGGACATGCACACATGCCATAAGTGTTGGGAAAGGTTGGGTGACGAAGAGGCGTCAAGTACAAGTAGAATTTCAATTTCCACCCCCGACGCTCTCAACTCTCCTCCCCCTATTTCTCCAGCTCGTTTCACTTGTTCACAGCAAAACCTCGCGTTGGTTTGCGGCACCACAGCGAGTGGTGAGTTGCTGCGTCCCAGCGCAGGGACCAGGGGAAATCTAACAACCGCAAGGTCCCGCTTCTTCTCTTTGGACCTCGCAGCTCCTTCGGGTGGCGGAGCAAGCAGACCTGGTTGAACAGCCCTTGGGAAAAAGTTTATATGCACGTATGAAGAGAACACAGGTAATAATTTAAAATGATCGTGACAAGAGGAGAAAAGAGAGAATGTAGCAACAAGGCGCATTCATGGGGATCATATATGTTTCTGGACATCCTCTTGTCAAGCGGCTCGCGGATATATGAAGCCAACGTATTTTACTTGATGCTTTGCGCATGCACAGCGTGATGTACCAACAAACTCCGCTCTGTGTTCCCTTCGCCTCACCTTTCATCCATACCTGTTCAATACTTTGTATAGACACTCTCTGTTTCCTTTCTTCTCTTCACTAACAACGGTAGGCAGTGACGAGATCAAAGTAAACAAAGTATAAACAAATTAAAAAAAAAGAATCACACGTCCCCGCATGTATCAGTGAAAGTGGATATATTGAGCCGCACATGGGAACGTGCCTACGTTTACAAACTATAATGCCTCTTGCTGATTTGAATTGCCAAGGCAATTGCTTTTTTCTTTCAATTAAATGTAGTCGATCCCACATTAGTTTTTGCCCCTCCTCCCCCTCCCCCTCCCACTTTTCGACCTTCAATACCCACTAATGCACCATATTACTTCATTATTATTTAATCTATGTTAAATGAGCAGATACAACCCTGTGTAATACACATATGTAAGCTCACACAAGGTTCATACCGCATGAAAGACGTTTCTAAGTAAATAACAAACAAATAATATCACCAGGTAAAGTGAGTAACACAGCTAGGCACAATGTGGGGAAGGCCGATTTAACCTCTCAAAGAGGAGCTCCAATCAAAACAATAAAGTCTTTTTATTTATTAAGTAAAAGTGAAAAAGATAAACGGAAGTGAAAGAAAGGGAAATTCCCCTGCTTCAAGTTTTCACTAGAAACAACGACAGAGGGAAATAAAAAAAAAGGGGGGGATCAGTGTGGTAAATTAGAGGAAATATTTAATTTTTTTAAAAAAAGGCAAGGCGCGGGCGAGACCCACCAAATCACCCTCCGTTCAATGGTGTGTGGTAAGAAAAAAAAACGCCACCCTGCAAAAACGATCCCCCTTGGTGATTACGTTTTAATATATTTATTAATTCGTTTAAAAACAAAAATAAAATAGAAAACAGAACAACACACGAAGACGTTTCTTCATATGTTTTTATGCCTGTATAAACACTGGGTCCATTGTATTTCTTCACCTGCTCTCATCTTTTTGTTTTCCCCCTTTCCCTCAGTCTTTCCGGTGACTGGACCCTCTTAATCGTGGAGGCGCAACCCGACGTGTGGTTGATTTTCCCGTGTGAACCTGTGACATAAAAACATCCGTGAGTTCATTGCTCAATTTGCCGTTGGTGGGATGTACGGCGCCCGCCACTTCAACTGCAGCCTCCACAGTCTGGTGCCTCATCACTATTCCAAGTAAACATAATTCCAACAGAAGGCAAAAGAGGGTGTTCCTTTGATGCTGTAAAATAATTATTTTCATGCGCATGTCGTACGAGAGGTAAATATGAAGCAACCAAATCCGCGTCCGCTCCATGAAAGGCAACTTTCCCGCGCAGTGGCACCAGCAGAATGATCGCTGGCGGTCGTTGCTGAAACTAATGCTGCACGCACTGCTTTCATATGTGTGCCTCCTCAATTTGTTCGTGGAAAGCTCCGAAGTGTCACTTTTGACATCGACTATAGAAGAGCAGTCTTCCCACTTCTGCAATTCCCGCTGTTCACTTTCTCTTGCTTCCCTTTCATTCAGTATAAACTCTACGAGTTCATCGTGCCGAGTGTTAACGATGCCCACGGCATCCGGATCCGTAGTGGCGTAAAACTTTTTCATTTCGTGAACAAGCGCAGAGACCATGCTCCACTTTTCAATGAGACTATTTTCAAGAAAACGATTACACTCCACACTCCTCGTTTTGCCATCACATGGTTGCACTGCAGGCATACGCGGCTTGTCTAACCGTCGCAAAGTTTGCCAGATCGGGGACTCATCGCCTTTTCCATCGACATCGAAATGGCTCAGAAGCTTCTGACAGCTGGAACACTCCGCGTGCCTCTCCAACATGTTACACATCTCTCCAGCAACATAATCAGGCGTCGGAAGACGACTAGAATCAAAATAAAGAAGAAAGGTCAGGAGTACCACAAGTGCTCCACGACACAAAGTTCCAAAGAAAAGCCACATTCTTTTTTTTTTTTGGGGGGCTACTCCAAATACTCCAATCTCCTTTTGACGACGTGCAGTGTGGGCGGTTGTTACAATAGCCCTCGGCTATTACACGACCCGAGGGTGGGGAGGGGGTGCTTAGCTTCCCCTGCCCTCAACAAAATCGGTGAAGCCCACTGCTTCAGGTACCGCGCTAACGCTCGAAAAAAAAATAAAAATAGTTTTAAACTGCACTTCAGTTCACCAAATAAATCTGTATCACCAACTAACAACAGCTGTCCCCCGAGCACCAAAAATGAGCCTTGACAATACGTGATTGATACAAGTACCGATGAGTTTCAATTACACAGTGGTGCACGCACAATTCCTTGCCTACTTTTAGCCTTTCCTGCGCGACCGCTTGACAGTTACTTTTGAGTGGCCTCTAGGCAGGGTCCAGTGCTCACTCACCACCCGTTGGCGCTGCCCTGGGTTTGTCGCTGCAATAGATGGTACGGAAATGAAGGAAGTTAAGAGAAAAGAAGAAGGAAATATAACATCAGATACAAAATATCACACACAAACAGGTATTGTAGAGGAGATGCAATATTGTCAAACGACGCTTAGGGCAATAATGAGGTGTTGGTTGTATAGTGTCATGAGGCAGTCATTGTTCAGCGGCAGAGCACCTTCGAATGCGCAGCGCCTCATTCCTCCCTAAAGTTAGCGATGCCGCACGCGGTCACCGAAAAGAAAAAAAATTAAAAATTATACGGAGGTAACAACCAAGATATATATGTTAAACAACTGTGCTTGTCCCAAGGCAACAATTCGCTTACTGCTCCCATGTGTTGTCGCGCTCCACCCATCCATAACCCTCGTCAGCTTCTTCATGGACCTCAGCTGCGGCGGTGGCCTCCTCTTGCTTCAATGCCTCTTCAGGGTCACGGTAGAAGAAGAGGTCCACTTTCACTTCCCATGGTACACTACGTGGGATGGTGCCACGGAGCCTCAGCACCTCCCGGGCTAACAGCCAATACATCATGCTGATAGAATGGCGTCCACGGTTATTGCACGGGATGGCAATGTCAACAAACTCCAGTGGTGCGTCCGTGTCGCAGAAAGCAATGACGGGGATGTTGACAAGGCTCGCTTCACGTAGGGCCTGGTGGTCTGTGCGGGGATCCGTGACAACCAGAACGCGTGGCTGCATGAACTTCTTCTGGATCTGGTTGGTGAATGTACCGGGAATAAACCGGCCACCGAGGAACGATGTCCCAACGAGTTGGGAAAACTTGAAGATGGCGCGCTGCCCGAATAGGCGTGTGGAACAGACGGTGACATCCTGTGGGTTCTCCACCGCAGCGATCACACGGGCGGCAAGGATCAGCTTCTCCCACGTCATGTGGATATCAATGATATTTGTGCCGTCGCTTGTGCGCCCGTGGATGTACTTCTTCATGGCGCTGCTGCTGTTCTTCGTGCCGAGGTGGCAGTGCATGGCGAGCAACTTCTGCACGTCGCTCTCCTTCATTCGGAGGACCTTAGCGCCGGACGAGACGGAGGTCATATTGCGTGTGTGGGAGTTGCGTAATGCTTTGAAACTAAGAGAGGGAGAGAAGGGTGAAAGCACAAGGAAAATAAGGTCACGACGGGATGTTTCTGTCTTTGTAGTCAGCTTCGCCTCTGTAACGTTCAGTACTTGTGCGTAACACTGCTCACAATCTGCGGCGAGACAACAAACAGAGGGTAGTGTGAGGTGAGGTGAAATAAGGGAATAAGGTATATTCTACATGTGTGGCAATGTTGACAACGAAGTCTAAGTGTGTTCAACTGTTCTCCTTCCAGTAGTTGACGAGTGTGGTTAACAAATGCCTGGCAGTCGCCGTCGCTCCGTACCGATGCTCACGACTTAATGCTCCTCGAAGCCTCCATCGCTTTCGTTAGTTCATCGTTACTCATTCGCATCTCGTAGTACTTGCGTCTTGTATCATTGACCTCCCGCCTAAGTCGCTCGGCTTCATATTTTAACTCAGCAAAGTGCGTTCCTGTCATATTGAGTTCTGATGCCTTCTGCTTCATTACGGAGCATGTACGGTGTAGCTCCTTTTGGCACATGTTAAGCCTCTGTACCACTTCAGGCCCCGGCTGCCGCGCGAGTATGTTCGTCAACTCCGTTAGGAGGCGCTGCTTTTCCTGCAGTTCCATATCCTTTTCAACACATTCCTCCGATTTTGTGATAAGCCGACGTTGAAGACGGAATATCTTGCGGTTGAGCTCTTCCGCCGTTGGATTCCGGCCATCCACCTTTTCCCACCTAAGTGAGCTCTTTGGGTTCTCGGCCTCCTCGGTGAGGGCTTGCACCTTCGCGCGCTGCACTGTGAGATCGTACACCAGTTGCTTGATATCTTCTTGCAACTGTTTCGTGTCCTGTGCTCGCCTATCTGCTATTTTGGCCTGCCGTTTGAGGTCCTCAGTCTTCAAACGCAGAAGGCGCATATCTTCCTGGCGCGCGCGGCATGCGGCATACCCACGACTAAGCACTTCTTGTTGCATACGAATTTTCTCGTAAAGCAAGGCAAGCTCGTCATTACGACGGATTAGTTGAGTACCAAGCATGTCACGCTCGTTACTAACTGACAAGAACATTTGACGCTGCTCGCTAAGTTGTTTATCACATTCATTAACAACTTTGACAAGTTGTTTAATGTTTTGAGCGACATTCTCGCAATTACGAATCGTGTCGTCGAGGGCTATAGTACGCTCATTGACAACGCGACGTACTTTGGCAAGTTTTTCCTTTGCTATCTTCTGCGCAGATGTTTCATCCTGAAATTTCTTCTCTTTCATTGCCAGTTCTTCCTTCAATTGTCTAATTTGGTGGTCCATCATTCGGAAGCCCTGTTTCAGTTCCATCACTTCGTCCTGTGACTCGATCAATTTCTTTGTGTAGAGGTTACGTTCAGCCCTCGCCTGCTCATAAAGTCCCTGTTGCTTCTTTAGTCGCTGCTCACTCTCTTCTATCGCCTTTTGTGTCTCATTGCAGGTTATAGTGGCAACCTTCAGATCTTCCTTCACGAGTGCATGCTGCTCGACGGCCTGCAGCACCTCCGCTGTATATTTCTCCCTCTCACTTTCTAGTTTTGCTATTGTTTTGCTAAGGCGGACGCTTATTTCCCGCTCACGTTCAATAGCGGCTTCTACATCTTTTTGACTTTCCACTTCGTTTGCTATAATGCCTTCGATGGTTTGCAACTTCTTTCGTTCGTGTTCACCATACTTCTTGAGGGTATCCTGTTCCTTCTGCAAAACCTCGTAGGCATTATTCATGGCATGCCTCTCTTTCTTTACCGTATTAATGCGCTTTTGAATGTTGCTCTGCTGGCGAGTCAGGTTTTCATACTCCTGTCTTACGTCGTCGTTCTGCTGTATGAGGCGACGCAGCTTCTTGTAATCGCCATCACACACTGCGCGCGTTCGCTCTTCCTCTGAAAGAAGGTCGTGTGCCATTTTCTCAGCTTCTGCAATCTCCTTACACACGGCGCGATGTCGCTCGTTGAGGGCCTCTGTGGTATCAACAGCGTCATCGTAAGATTGCTGCGTGTGGTACAGTTGTTTCTCTGCCGTCTCGATTTTTTGCTCCAGCAGCTGGCGCTTTTCGTTATCCTCTTGTACCTGCGCGCGGAGTTTAGTTACCGTCTCTGTTAGGTTGATACGCAGTTGTTCGTGAGTCTTCAGCTCTTTTGCCCTTTGTTGCGCTAAATGCAGCTGCTCTTTCACCTGAAAGTCGGCACGCTCCCGAGCTTTTATTTCTTTGTCGTACTCCTGTTGTATCAAGGTCTCCCTGTCCGTAACACGCTTAAACTCTTCTTGATTGTTCATAATTTCGACCTCAAGTTCCTTCGATTTCGTGTTCAGCTCCTTTATTTCCTTCGTCAGGTTGTCCATCTGCTTCACCAACTCACCATACTCCATTTCCATCCTTTTTTTCTCCAACTTCAGTCCCTCTAGGGTTGCAGACTGCGAAGAGGTGAGCTCAGCACCGTTGGCCATAATTTCCTGCAGTGATGCCACTTCTTCCTTTAAATTTTTCATTGTTTCCTTCGCGTGGGCATCTTTTTCATTTGCAGAATCGACCATCCGCCACGCCTTTTCAATTTCCTTCTTCAGCGCATCTATTGTAGTGTGGTCTGACTGAGACAACTTCAGTGCGGCCTGCACCTTCGCCGCATTACTCATCAGCTCCTGCGTGAGCTGCTGGCACCGTTTCACAAGCCGCTTTTCGGAGTCGTGACTCTTGCGAAGCGCACGATATAAGACGTCATATTCCATTCGGAAACGATCGAAGCTTTCATGCTCAGCGAGGGCTGCCATTGCCTCCTCAAAATCCTTCTGGAGGTTCTCCACGGCCTCATCACTCACGGTAAATTCGTCATTCTTTCCGTTTTCCATCTTTCCAACTCCTTGTACAGCAGCGGACCTGCGTACGGTAGTAGTTTATCCCACCCTCTAGGGCACGCGTGTTTACTTCAAAAATACAACAGGAGGCGTGTGAAGGTGCATTGAAGGAAAGAAGAAAGGAAAGTAAACACTAACAAAACCCACTCGCAGCGCAACAAGACCACAAAGGTAGTACACAGAGAAGTTAGGTTGAAATAGCACACATTATGAGTACTCGGCTCCAAAAGAATTACCACACGTTGGCGAGTCTACGTAAATTCGGGACATACACAAAAGGTACCAGGTGTCCCAAATAGTGCGGATATAAATACTCCAAGCTACAACACCGAGAAGGTACCTGCCCGTCCCCCTGCCGTTACACCTTTTTTTTTCTTCCAGATATGGATGAGCCCCGACGGTAGTGCGAAAGGTCTCTGGGCTTGTACGTACACGACGAAGAACAGCCACATCTGAGCGCAGCAAGGTCATGGGGGCGCTATGATAGCTAATTTTGATTGTCTAAACGCGCCAGTGTCATCGGCACTTTCATCCGAAACATGCTCCACCGACCCGCCAATAAGAAACTCACGTCTCAGCGACGCAAGTTTCTCATCAAAATTGACCATCGCTTCGTTGAACTCGCCACGCTTCACCGTGTGTTGTTCAACATCTCGCAGCCAGCCCCTCACTTCTTCAAAGGCGCCATACAGCGGGCCCTGTAGGAACTGATCGTTCAGCGCCTCACCATGACGCTGAATGGCCTCTTGAATATTTGCAACCTCGTCCTGCAGGTGATTTACTTGTTTTGGCAGGTTATCCGCCACCTCAATGGCCTTCTTTGCAGAGTCCACCATGTGCTCAACGAACTGCACATGCTTCATATCAAATTGCTTGATAGTTGTATCGACACGCTCGGACATTCGCATCTCAAGCGACGCCAACATTTCATCTATCTTGTATGCCGTGTATGTTTGAGCGCTGGGCTTCTCAGCGTTTTGCGGCGCTGTGTGAGCCCGCAGCTCTTGACAAAGGGTCTCCACTCGCCGCTGTAGCTGTTGAATGCTGAATTCCGTTGTTTGGAGGTTCCCATGACATAGAGACTCCAACTTCCTTTCACTATGCTCACGCTCTGCTTGTAGCGCACGAAACTGCCTTTCGCAGTCCGCTATTCTCTCTTTCACACCGTCGTGCTGCCGTGATGAGGAGGCTACCAAATCATTCTGTCCGGACTTGAACAACTCAGTTAATGTAGTGCGTAGCGTGCTCAAATCGTTAGCTGAAGCAGCAGAGGCTACCAACTGGAACAATTGCTCCTGCTTTTCTTCTAGCCGTCTGAGCCGTTCTTCCCCTCGCTTCCGATGTTGTGCTTCCTCCTCCAAGGCCCTCTTCACCTCCCCTATGCCATTGTACATATCCTCAAGTTTTTGATTGGTGACGATTCTGCCTCGCTCAATGTAGTTTTTGAAGTCGAGCAGCACCTCACGAACCTCATCAAGCAAGGTGTTATCAGGAGGCGACGGGCGAAGGGGTTTCTTTCTTGCAACGCCCAAACTCTCGTCCGGGATGCCATTTACCAACTCTTGTAATTGCCGATATACGGCAGCCAAATCACAGCAATGCTGCCGCTGTTCCTTCATGGCGGCTTGCCACCGCATCATGTGCTGTTCCTGGCGTTGCCGCAGGAGGGCTACCTCACTTCGAAGCTCGTCGATTTCATCTGATGCATCCCGATGGGCATAAGGGCTTTTGAGGCCGAAGTTCGGCGAGGTCGTATCCATTTGTCGTGGCTTTACAATCTCATGTACCTTCCCCATTCATCAATCATTGGGTTTGAAGTCCATAAAAGAGAAGAAATATGAAAAGAGCACACAAATATTACACTGCTCTCCGTATGTAAACAAAGGTGTGCCCGCAGAAGCAGAAACATGTTATTTACCCATAAAAAAATTCACGTACGCGCTCTTGCCTCGTTGCGTATAAGTCTAAAGGTTAAGGGTCGAAAGACTGAGGGTAAAGGCATCGTGATAAATGCGAGCGCTGCGCTACTCATCGAACGAGTCGGAAGAAAACAAACAAAGGTGTATCTGCACAGCTGTCGAATATCCGTACCTAACCGCACCCCCACTACATTACCCAGCAAGACGATAAACACTAACCATATCCTAATTCATACACCACTTCTGTTGGTAGCACCCAACAGCCCAAGAATAGCGCTCCCGCCACACACATGAAACGCGACATACATTTGGGTTCAAACAACAATGATACTGCTACTACTAGTACTAATGCCGCCATCTCTTGTAACCCTCAATTTCAGCCTCGCCGCCTCCTTCCTCACGCGCACACCTCCCTTCCCCACGGGACGGAGAGAAGCACAAAAGAAAGAATTGCATCTGTCTGAGGTGATCAGCCGCTATGAGGGGAATTCAAGTAGAGAGAGACCACCGCTCAACGTTTCACATGCACCGCCGCTATTTCATCAAGCACACCTTCCTCATGTATTCCCGTCTACAACTCAAACGTCGTTGGAGTTACAAATGCTCTCTTCGCTCCGTACTCCTAAGGTGCACACGTGTATGTAAGCAGACACGCGCATGTATAAGGTACAGATACCATTTCTAAACTTCTTGCCCGCGGTAGAAACATACGACCACGAAAAAAAACACCAACGCGCAGGAGGTGCGTATGTCAGCAAAGAAAAGCGAGTAAGCACGACTGAACCTACCAGCGGAAGTCATTAAATATATTTGTGATGTCCATATAAGTTCCATGAAGATCACTATCAGAGGAATCGTTATTGTGCTCCGCAAACAGTTTCACTCCCGGAAGCGGTGGGCACAGATTGTAGTTCTTGTCGTCTGGGCGGTTAGCGGGCGACCAACCTTGCGTGATCCGCGTCAGCATATGATGGAACGGTTCACGCCCCTGTACAAACTCCTTTATCTTCGCCTTCACAGAAGCTGGAACATCTTTTTCATATTGCAGCATGAGCGTATCTAACTTTCCCATCTTGTCTTGAAAGTGCACCACCTGGTCACCATACCGCGACATGTTGCGGTAAGACTCCACTACGCTCTCTCTGTGCAGGAGGGAGGCGAAGTAGGGACGTTTCCACTCGAATTTGCTCACTTTTCCAATTTTAACCGCAGGAGCACCACCCCAAAGCTCACCGTCGCCAATTTTTGTGTCCTTTGTTACAACGCTTCCCGGGAGGATATGGACCATCGTTCCTGTCGTTACCCCCTTCATGATCTTGGTATTGTGACCTATGCGATTGAAAGGCCCGATGGAACAGCTATCCAAGAAGCAGTTAGGTTCAATGATCGTGTTCTGCATGATTCTACACACACCATCCATGCCGTCCCATTGCTGGTAGGGGTTGATTGCCTCGTGCCGCTGATAGGCAAGGAGGTCGGTTGGAGCGTCACTCACTATACACGTGTTTTCCAACACTTGTACGCCCTCTGCAATGTACACACAGTTCGTGTCACCCTTCACCGTCACACCTTCCATAATAACAGAACCCATTCCTACCAACACTTGCCCAATGAGCGAGGCAGTTTGGCCAATATATTCGGCAGAAGCCTCAACAGACTCGTGGTAGTTGTTCGGCACCTTCTGATAGAAGTACAGCTGGGCACACACCCGGTTCATGGAAAAGGGTTCCAAATAGTTATCGTAGAGCACCTGCATTAGTCGGGAGCCTTGGCTGATTGGACCGTAGTCTCCGTAGGAGAGTTGCATGAAGGCTCCGTCATAGTGGTTCATGGGTCCCCATTGTATGAGCGCTATTGGATGCCGGGGATCCTCTGGGTCGGCAATGACGCCGGTACGGTCGTTCATATTTGTCATGGAAGTGCCACCCTGCATGGTGAGCGTTTCGACGGGCAACTGCTTGATCCAACTCACCCACCCCGGCCCTGCGTAGCGGGCGTCCATATATCCCCACATCACATCGGGGTGCACGGGGCCAATGGCATCCGCAGAAAAGCAGCGCGAAAGTGTACGGCGAAGCATCTCAGGACTAAAAAACAAAAGTATTAGAGAAGACACGTGCGGGGAAGGGAATGACATGGCAAGCGCTGCAACAACAAGTGCATGGTTTTCAAGCATGGGAGGTCGGAGGGCTGGCATTTCTGTAGATGCCAGTAGATGAGGGAAGTTCAATGCGGCGAGTTGTTTCCTTTTTCCAAACGTTACCAACAGTAACGGGAGGCTCCACACCGCTTGAAGTTCCCGATAGCATTAGGCGAAACGAGGACACGGTTGCCCACGCGCCTATCAAGTCAGAACCCACTAACCGTGTTGCAGTTCCCTGAATATATGCATATGAACGTCCTTCTGTGAGCATAGATGTCCACTTACCACCACTGTCAAATGTAAATAACAATTTCCACCAAGAGGTTGTCACGAGGAATATGCGACTTCAATAACCCTTTCTGCCTGAATGAGCAGCTTCCTACAATAACGAGTGTCCAAAACGAAGCAAACGCTAGTCAAAGCTTCTCAAAAAAAATAATTATACGCCAGCGACCTTCTCAACACGTAGGAATGAACCGCTTCGGAGCAATACGGCACGACAATAACCCGCGGCTCACGAACGAGCGGGCACTGGAGCGGCATAAGAATCCTATCTTACATTTTCCTGCCCACATAAATATTAAGACCAGTAATGGACGACGGGAAAATGATAAATGCTGGTTAGGCAAGCTTTGCGTCACGTTGTTGCTCCCCGCAAACCCCTAATATAAATGAATCACTTGTTGGAACAGGCGGCGCCTTTCTCCAACCCTTTCATCTGCCGATAGGAATGCAGATCATGCGTCACGAAGTTGTGACAGGAAGATAACGTGGTAATAGAGGAATGTCAGGTCCCATTCTTTTTTTTTTTTTGGAACCTTTGGTTATATCCCCAATTCGTTAAGCTCAAGCTCGAATCTTTCGGTTGAACCCAAACCCGTCCCCGCATTCGTGGGTGTTCCGGCTATAATGTGTCAGTTATTTCCTTCATTAATCTCCTTCGCTTAACATTTGTAACGCCTCTCTTTGGGACCAACCTTCGCGTCAGTGTTTGTTATTTCATTTCAAGTGGTCACAAACACACGCACACAAGGGCAAGCAGACGGACGGCCACGCAACCTCACAACTCTTTTTCTCGAACTAAAATACGGGAAATGCCCAACATGGAATAGGCGAAGAAACGCCGCAGGATATCCCCCACGTCTCCCCACGGCGAGCGCAACGTTGCGCTTTGCTGCGACACAATGGGACCGCCGAACCAACGGTGCTCTGCGGCAGCAATTCGCCACTTATTACTACCAGCACTTCCAGGGCTATTTTCTTCCAGTTGCAATGTTGCCACTGACGGAAACGAGAGTGTTCCGCCCTTCTCGCCTTTCGCCCATTGGAGAAAACGGGGTCTCAACTCTGTCTCCAGTTTGAGATGCAGAAAAATCACATCACCTTGCCGTTCCCGTCGTATTTCCATGCAATACGGCACCACATCTGTACCCAACAGTTTACTCAGCGTGAGGACCGCGCTGCGCCACTCCGGTAAGCCACACACAAAAAGTAATGTGTCTTGCAACACGAAAAGCGGGGAAAATAATGAGTGGGATGGCGACTTCAGACTCATTGCGTCTAACCAAGCCTGAACACAACCTCGTTCCCCAGCACTGAGGGCGTTTTCCCAAAACGCCAACAAATGCGTTTTCTTCATTATAACTGGTTTACCATAATTCCAGTGCTGAAGAAAAAAAGTGTCTTTTCCATAACATGCGTAGGAGATGAGCAGCGTGTTTGCCAGTAGAACTCCACAGGTGGCCGTGGAAGCGACCCGGCAGAAAGTCCTTCGCCCCGGGTAACGCATCCCTTCGTTTTCGTTCCACCCACCCGGCCCGGATCTACAAGTTAAAGAAAGGCATGGAAAGAGGAGGAAAAAAAAAAACAGATGAAAAGAAATACGCGGGTGTGGGGGGTCACGCAGGACGCCATCGCCAGGCGATTTTATAAAGCATTTTCGTACCTACGGTCACGTGCAACTCCCGTAGAATGGCCATATACGGCTGCTTCGTTCACGCAATAGCACTTTATTTACTACACGTACTGACGACGAACTGTCTTATTTACCTTATAGTCGTAGGCTACAACCATTTTAACTAAAAATGTACGACATAACCAGGAGGATGTCCACGCGGTTCTGCCGTGCAATTATGTGTGGACCAGCTAGCGAGTTCCTCAGGTGCCGTTCACATCCCCCTCCTACAGTTTCACCTGCTCAGCCCTCTATCCTTTTCGGTACGGGGGGGGAGAGGGAGGCAAGATTCATCTGGTGAGGACACACACACACACACACACACACACACACACACACACACACGCACACGCACAAATCACTTCCGTCGCGCCGCGCGAAGCTTTTTCCGTTCGTTCACATTGTACTTATGATAGGATGAGGTCACTCGTGGTTGATCGGGGTCCCGCTTACGTTGCTTCGGTGCCTCACCGAAGGCAGCCAGATCATCATCGAGTCCGCCGTTTCCAGATCGTGTGGCAAGTTTCTCTTTCATTTTCATGGAGGTGGTTCCACGGATAAGGTGTGCCAATTGATCTTCGCGAAGCACCAGACATCTGTTTGTTCCCCTTCGTCCTCCACGTGGTTTTGGGAGATTGTACACTGTTCCACGGGTGCTAATCCGCTTACGGAAGTTAATAAACAATTGCCGTTCTCCGTCAGTGGTGACGACATACTGCACACGCCGAAGCGTATTACCGCTACCGCATTCACTGCAGAACTGTCGTGTCGTGTCTGCATTGATAGTGAAACAGGCGGTGCAGCGGAGCAGCCATTGCCGCACTTCGCGTATTCTCATGCCGTGCGGTCCAACTATTGGGACACCAACGTGCAGCAGAGTGTTTTGCATCGCATAGTCTGACGTAACGCATGCGACCCCACACTCAAACCGCTCCCCTGCAGCGGCTCCGGCACTCGAGCCCTCGTTTGCCTTACATAAATGAATATTTTCTGGCGTAATCCAACCTTCATCGTCGTCGTCCCCTCTTTCCGTATCGTTCTTATGATCAGCTACACCTTCATCGTTTTGATCATCCTCGCTTTGTGCTTCTTCACTTTCATCTTTCAGCTCTGTTACAATCTTTGTTCCGTCGCTACACTCAGGGTTGATCACCGCAGCTCGAGGCGCTATTGGCTCCAAAAGCGTATTAGTGGCCTTGCAACAATCCAGCGCAAGTGCACACACACGAATATCTGTTCGGCTCAGAGTGCCTAAGTCACCTGTTTTCTGTGCGATGTTGACGATGGCGGTCACCGACTCCTTCGAGGGTTCCAATACATGGAGGTGCGTTGGAAGCCGTTCCAGCATCTGGCGAGCTGCACGATCGCGCACCTCGGAAATAACCTGTGAGGTCGTTACGAGTGCATCAGCTGTGCCGTCTAGCAAATTCATACCTTTGATGAAGGCGTTCGCATCAAGAACCAAAAGGCCTTTCGAGAATGAGGGCACTTCCACACCCACTACATCCCCCACCACATCGTTGCCACCTTTACCTTCCGCACCATTGCTCTCCTTTTTTCTTCCTTCACCGGGTTCTACCGCAAACGCAACTCGTTTCGGTTCCGTCACCGCCGGCGTGACATCCTTCGCTTTCTCCACAAGTGCAGCCCACGACATAATTACCGTTGCGGCTTCTTATACACCCTTCAAACACCTGCATTACGTGTAGGGAGAAATGGAAAGGGGAGGAGACAAATGGGACAGGAAAGGGCATGCACGTGTGACTACTAGAAATTTAACGGGTAAAGTGGGTGATGTACAGTGCTTAACGTATATTTATTCACGTAGAGATAGCCCAGCATGGTTACAACCAAAGTGATGTTTCTCAAAAAATTTTCATTCGCCCGCCATCTCAAAGTGTGGGTAGCCGCGTTACAGTGTGTTACTTCCAGCCCTACTCTTCCCCCTTTCCAGGGCCAAAAGCCATCCGCTTCGCCCAAGTCAAAGAACCGTCCCATCCAACCATCAACACATGGAAAAAATTCGCGCGAAACTATTCCCCTTAATCATAGCCCACGTCGTTCCCCCGCAATGTCGTCGTGTGCATCTGCTTCAAACTCACGCAGGCTAAGTATCACACGGTTCGTCTTGAGTTTGCGCTCAAATGTGAACATGAGAGCCAGCTCCTGTGGTGACAACTGGCGGGCCTTTACCTCAGGTAGTGATGGCGGAAACACGAACGGGCCGGAGCGCACCAACGTCGTAAGACCACTGGCATGCCGTATCTTCCGAGTCACTCGATAAGGGAGGAGCGGAGTACTTATCACTAGTCGTTCGTTATGAAGTGCTTGGGGGTACACGTCAGACACGACATCGCGTCGTTGCGTTTGTCGATGCTGCTTTAATACTGGGACGGGCTCGACTGCACAGGTGCAGGGTACCTTCACATCTCGACTTAGTTGCTTCCTGATTCCGTTATCCAAGTCTGCATTTATTTCCTCTGACAGTCGCCACAATACTTCGGGCGGCACACCTTTCGGGAATCGAACGTCGTAGACACCAAAATTCCCCAAGAACTCGTTGTTCCAGTAGCGCACCATGGAGACATCGTTTGTTGCGATTCCTATACCCTTCATTCCATTCATAAAACCGATCGGCCGTAGAATATTCATTCCGAGCCCCGCTGTGCTTCCAATAGTCGGAGTGAGTCGGTGTACGAAACTCCGGGGATCCGTTTGATCTGAGGTGATGGATACCCCGGGGTGAAGATAGATAAGAAAGTACTGCCGGTGTAATGCCCGTTTCAGTGCTGGAACCCACAGCGAAGCTTTAGAACTGCTACTACCGTTAGTTTCACCGTTATTGTCTCTATTGGAGGGAGTTTCTTTGTTCCCATAGCGGCTCGATAGGCCGGCGGTGCGTTCAGACAGTGGAGCCGGCACGCGGATGAGGATGTCCTTTTGCTGGAACGCAGCCCAGTCTCTCTGCGCCTCCAGCTCGCTGCGGTCAACCGTGATGCCATTAACGGTTAAACCGCCGCTGCTTGCCAACTCTGCAGCCTCCTCAAACGGCACACCGCAGCGGTGGAAAAGCCAGTGATAGAGGGATGGGGCGTGAGCCACCGTATTCACCTGACTGTTGACAAACCCACGTCGGTTCTTCAGGAGCATTGCTTCAGTCATTTCTTTGCTGTGAAGGACCCCAATCCGGAAAACACGACCTTTGGTGGTGCGTGACAGGTGCAGTTGCTGTCTTCGTGTGACAGGGTATTTCTTCACGCTCACGACCCGTGTGAGGCCTGTGTTAAGCGACTCCAGGTTTAGCATCCGGCTGTTGGCGCTACAATGGTCTTAAAGATAAAACTTGAGCACTGTGCCACCGAACTTCGTGACGGCACCAAAGTACAGGTGTCTTTGCCACGACTTGAAGTTCCCCCCTCTTTTCCGTAACCGGTTGAGCGAACGGACAGTGCAACTACAGTCCAACGAGCAATGGTGGCACTAAAAAAGGAAGTAAAGAAAACAAGGCGTTGCACATGGCAATGGAACAACCGGGACGTTCAGGGCACACTGTATATTGACGAATAATAACTAAGTAACGAGCGACACGAATACTAAGCAGAGGACGCGACGCTAGGTCCTGTAAAGGATTATCAATTAACCCAATAAACACAAGTGTGCATAAACGCGCACAAAACCCCAAATCAGCATTCGCAATGCATTCTCTTCCCAACTGTCATATTCGCCTCAATCTCTTCCTCTTTTCTTATTCTCTTCTTTGGCCAGCATCCGCTTGACGGCGTCTCGCTTTTCTTTTGATTGCTCCGCCAGCACGAAGCTCAGTGCGCGCCTGGGAAGAATTGTTTCGTTGCTTTTCCTTTCCCTCTGCACGCATTGTTGCGTAAGGACGAGGCGCTGTGCAACCCGCGTACGGAGAGTATCGGAAATTCCATCGGCCCGACACACGACAGCAATGGATGACAAAACGTCGGCACTGCACGGTTCGTACCGTCCCAGAGACTCATTCCACAGTTTCTGAAGCGTCTCCGTAGCCGCCGCATCATCACCGGGTTGCAGCCCTTTGAGAAGCAACACTGTTTCCAACTGTGCTGCTTGTGTGTGTAACTCTAGTGACGACTGCTTTTCGAGAGCTTCCACGAGTGCTGAGTATTTATCAGCGTTGTACTGAAGCAAATTATGTGTGTTGCACCACTTGACTAGGTTGGAGAGTTTCGCTATGGGGTGTTGCTGCACTACGGGTGGGCGCTCAGAAAATGAACGCTGGGTCACGGCGAGAAGCGTACCTATCACTCGATCAAGTGCAGATAGATCATCTACAGGCAGCTTTCCTGCCTCCGTGGCGGTGCGAATTATGACTTCACATGTGCGACGCGTCTTGGAGGCAAGCTTACTGAGCAGCCGGCATACCGCCGCGTACTCCAAATTCTTCTTACCTTCCTGCGCTGGTGTTGCAACAGTTTGAAGTTTCCGTGCACAGCTTTCAAGGTCAGCTGTCGTGGTGGACATTTCAATCATACGCTCTAGCCTACCCCGTGGTTCTACATTTGCAACCTTCTTTATGAGTTCGCGCGGCGAAAACAACAGCACCGGTACCGGACCGGATGCAGATGCACTTGCTTTGGCGTCCACACCTTCTTCTCCTTCCTCTCCCTTTTCCACCTTTTGCGTGCCGTTGGTTTGTGTAAGCTCATCCGCCCACGTCATCCTTCGCACACCGTTCTGCTCGCAGCGAATAATAAACTCATGTGCCGCTGGAGAAATTGGCACCGCTGAAGTGGAGGTGGCTGTGGAGTACACCTCCAGCATTCGCTCAAGCATGAGGCAAACCTCTTTCTTGTACAATCCACAAAACTCCGTAAAAATAGTCTCCGGTCGGTTACTAAGGGCCTGAAAAAAATTATTGAGTTGTTTGGGGTCGCGTAACCTTCCGGTGTAGTTCTTCTGGATGAATTCTGCAACGGCTGACGCATCCACCAGGGAGCGGCGGAGCTCCGCGAAACTTGAGTGGGTCTTCGCACGCCCCACGAGCTCCCCATCACTTTGAGCCGCTTCATTTCCCTGTCGTTGCCCCTTTTGCTCAGCATGGCGGTTGTGATTTGTCATAATCAGACGCCGCATTGGTGTGTGGTGACTCTTTTCATGGCTGAGTGTGGCTGGTTCACGATTCGCCCCCGAAAATTGTCTTTGAGGTCTATCACCATTGGCCTGAGTAGTCGGCGGATTCATCCCGCTGACTGCTTTCTTATGCAAAGGAACTCCACCTATCCAAGCAAGGTTCTTAACTGTATTCCTTCCTGTTCTCAACGAGATGAAGCCTCTCCCAGTTTTCCCCTAACCTTTCGGTACTAAACACCTCCTTCCACTAACGGCGTCTCGGGAGACACGATGCGGTAGGGAAGTAAATTAAATGAGTGCCAAAACAACAGCGCAGGGGAGAATAGTCGGCTGGGCAATGGAATTCAGAGCAGTCACAGCCCCCACCCCCCATCTATACTTACGTCCATGCAGCAGTCACTCATTTACGTTATACGCATGTATATATATATATGTATATATCTATGCACGCTGTGGGTGGCGTCCTTGGTTCCAGCGTGGCAGAGTAAAGGACAGACGGCATCACCGACCGAGAACAATGACAGTACACTCGGTAAAAGAGGATCACACGTTTGCAACGACACCAACCATCCGTACAAAGAAAGAGCACTTACACAAAAATATATATATAATAAAAGACCACCACATGAAAACACCTTATCACACACAACAAAAGAAAATAAGGGATGAGATACAGCGGGGAGTACCGCGCAACTACCGCCTCGCATCTTTTGAAATGGATTTAATGCATGTTCAGTTGAACGTGCTTGACCACAGTCCGGTGAAAGTCTTTCTTTTACATCCTTTTGCTTCATCCTCTCATCACTCCAGTACGTCCGTAACCTTTCCAAGACGTCCTGTTTCCCCACCTCTCCCTCATTCCTACAACCCCCAACACACGCCTCCATTCCACAGTCACTGCCGTGGACAAGAAAACGAAAAACATTGAAAACAACTGCGCAACTTCTTCCATTCTGTTCACCCCTCGTTCTTCATTCAGAAGTGAGGTGTACGTCCATCATCGTCTGGGAGGGCGGTGGGTAATTAGAAACAGGAAGGCAACTCTCATTCACTTCTGCCTACCTCCGCTTCTTCACCTTCCACAACCACACGTATTTTTAAATAAATATACGTCACACCACCCTCTCAGATACCCAAGCCTATCAAACCACCACCACCACCGTCACCACATTCAGCTTACGTCCACAAATTTTCCTTCTTATTACTTTGTCTTTTCTTCATTTCCTTTATCTCTTTGGTGTCTCCTCAGGCTCTCCTCTGGGCCCCCTAGCGCCACTCCGTCCCTTACGAGAGTTGGGTGTATTTTGTCGTGTACTGCCCTCCCCACCAATTTGTTGCTGGTGGTGACTTCCCTCCTCTTCCTCTTGTTCTTCCTCTTCTTCGGCATCTCCCTCGTCGGCGCCTGCAGCACCACCACCAACACTCCCGGCCCGCTCCACATCTTCGTCGCGAACGCACTTTTCCTTGTTGTGCAGCCGAAAGCCGTAGATACGAGGGATATATTGCTGCTTGGGGCGCCCAATCACCTTTCCATTCTCCCTGAGATGCATAAGAAAGAGGTGTGGGAACGTTGTCCCCCAGAAGGCACCGTCTAGTGCGCGGTGTCGTGAGGACCGCGGATAATAAATGTCCTGACATTTTGGACAGAAGAGTTTCACTGAGCTTTCGCGCACCACGTCACTCTGGCCCACGGGTAACACCGCTTGGCCGCCACAAAACACTCGCGGGCACCGGCCAAACTCCCCTTCGACAAATTTTTCTTCCATAAGCTTCAAACCGCGCGGTGTCGTGATGAAGCGGGCGTGGATGAGACCGTAAAGCGTTTCGGCGGAGGACTCCACAAGCCGCTGTTGTTCTTCCGTCAGCCGGGAGCTGCTCTGCGTTTCGAGGTCCAGAATCAGATCGAGTGCATAGTGGTAGAAGGATACCATGGAGGAAAGACCGGTAAGGTTGAACTCATCGTCAATGAAGTCCCTGTCCACCACGCAGAAAAACTCGTGGCTCTTCATTTCGCAGAACCACACAATCCACGGTATGACTTCCTCGTCAACCTCCTCATCGAAGCCTGTACGATCATCGGAGTACTCGCCAACATACATCGGGTAGTTCATACCTGTCCTTTTTTGTTATTCCTCCTTTCTACTTTCCTTTTCCCTTCCCCTCTTTTATCTGACTGTTACTGTTGCCTCTGTTAGTTTGCCTTCCAGCGTTTTCCTGTTGTTTCTGTTGGTTTCTTTCCTTTTGTTTCCCCCTCTAATAAACCAGACACACAAACAAATACAACAGCGCACACACACACACACACACACACACACACACACACACACACACACACACACACACACACACACACACACACACACACACACACACACACACACACACACACACACACACACACACACACACACACACACACACACACACACACACACACACGGAGTAAGTGAGTATGAAGAGATGGGTTAAGTCGGTGATACCGCTGCCTCCACTACGCCGTTCCCCCTTGTTTCCTTCTTGTGACTCTGTTTTATTTTATTTACAAATTTTATTTCCTTTTTTTTTTCTGCAAACTGTCAGCGCTGGTCGACCTGCGCGGCGTCTTGTGGTGGAACACTCGAGCAAAGCAAAGTAAAGGCAAAACAAAAACAAAAACAAAAACAAAAACAAACAAACAAACGAACAAACTAAAAGAGCCAACAAACAACGGTCCAAATTCACGGGCCTAAGTGGATCATGAAGGAATCAGTGGGAGAAAAAAAAAGTCAAACAAACAAGAGGATAAAGTAGGAAAGAAGAGGCAAAAGAAAAAGAAAAAGAAAACATATAAACACAAAAGAATTAAAATGGAAACAGATGGTGTTTGGCACAAAACAAACACCGGTATTAGTAGCAACAATAGTGGTAAAAAAATTTCCTATTTCCCTTTTTTTTTTTAAAAATATTAATATTACCGGCTCCCGTCCCTACATTTTCTTTTCTTTTCGTCACAATCGTACTGAAAAAAAAAAAGAAGGAGTGACGAAATAGTCCCGTGAGCCCTCCGCTTCCCCCCCCCGTTTCACTCATAGCTTCTCATTTTCAAAAAAAAAAACAAACAAAAGACTTGAAATAAATTATTTATTTATCTATTTACTTATCAATGTTGTGTCCCCTTCTATATGAAACATTAAAAAAACAAAACAAAACAAATTAAGTCAGATAATTATATATCATATTTATAAATTATATTTGTTTCTCTCGCGTTAAAGAAAAATCAAATTTGTTATGGAAAAAAGTTAAAAGGAAGCAAACCAAAATTGCATTACAACAGTACTTGAAACAATGAGGGGGCAGAGGAGGCAAAACTGTCTGGTAAAATACATAAATATATAAAGATATATTTCAATATATAAAGATGAACGTTTTTATTTTTTTATTTTTTTTAAAAACTGTAAGTTCATAAATACATTAACAAATCAATAAATGAAAGAGGAGTACCCCAATTTTGGATAATACAAGAAAAAAAAACTGATAGAAAGGAAAAACCAAAGAAAGGATAGAGGGGGAAAGTAAGGAAAGGAAACTCAAGGCATATTGAGATATATAATTGTATAAATATTCTTCATACGTATACATATTATACAATAGTAGTAACATTTATAACACAAAATATATAATATAATATAACATAATAATAATAATAATATATATTATTATTATTGTTACTGTTACTGTTGCCGTTGTTGTTTTCAAGGATGACAATATCAGACAAAAACAAAAAAAAATGTACATAAGAGGTAAGTGTGGGGGAAGAAGTGGTGACGAATGGTTACATTCGTATGTTCATAAAAAGTAAAAAAAAACGAAAAAAACAAACAAACAAAACAAATGAAAATTAATACCGGAAACGCCCGTCGCAAGTGGCAACAAGCATGAATTAAAAACAGCACACACATATAAAGAGCGTGCCGTTCATGAGCAAAACTTCTTCCCCCACTTTCTTTTTTTTTTTTAAAAAAAATACGTCTACTGCAGCAGTGATTCAACGTATTTAACAACAAAAAGAAAATCATTAATATAAAGTTTTTTAACGACAGTAGTAACTTGCAGTCGCAAGAAGAGTATAAAGCATTTCAACAATAGCAACAACAACAGGAGAAGAGGGTGAAAAAAAAAAAAAAGATGATAATCAACACGCAACAAATTAAAGATCAAAAACAAACAAACAAAAAAAGAACAAACAAAAGCGCAGGCGCACGCAAAATACGCACGGCGCACGCAAAGAGGGATTCCCTTTCGTAGCTCTTCAGCTCAACAAGTATAAGATGGAACAACGGCAACATCAAAATTTGAGAAACTGTGAGTGAACGCTACATTTATTATATTTATTGTCATTGTTATTATTATTATTATTATTTATTTACCGTCTGAAGCACAATCCTCAGTCTTCGAGGTGGTGACTGGTTGCCTTGCAGTTTTTTTTGCTTTACTTTTTGAGGAATAGAATAAAAAAGAGCAGGGAGAAAAGTCATTGTGGTTATTGGTAAACTTTGCACCTTCTTTCTACAATTTAGTTCTTTACTTAGCTGCATGAACCACCATTTATCACTTCGTTTCTTTTTTTTTTTGAAATAGCGGAACCATGCGTTCAATGCATTGCACTGATCAACAAATCTCTATTTCTGTTTTTTTTTTCAAATACCGTCACTAAGAAGTTAAGGATACAGCATCAGCAGCTTCTTTAAAACCTCTTCTTTCGCCTTTTAATTTCCTCCTCATTTCCCTGCTAATTTTCACTTCGGACACGTGTTATTACGTTTTTTTTTTTGAGATTAGGAAAAAAAAAGCAAGGGAATTCGAAACAAGCAAAAAAAAAAAAGAAAAGAGACAATGTACTTTCCCTTCTCCCTGCACGTCAGCCTTCCTCTCCATTTTATTCTCGAAACGACGGTAATAATAACGGTGTTCATCCGTTATAAGTAAAGGCAAAGAAAAGAAAGACAAAGACACGAAAGGACATAAAGGACAAAATAACAATTTTGACGTTAAACACATCTTCCCCAAAAGGGGAGGGGGGAAGCGACAAAGACGACATTTATCATCACGCGGCGGTGCGTGACCGCTTAGAGTACAAAAAAAAAAAACCGTGGTCTTGTCTTCCCTTATTTTTCCGTATATTTGATCAGTGTTCTTTTTCTTTTTTTTTTTTTTGTATCCCTTCTTAGAACCATACATTCATTCTCCAGGACATTTTTTTTTTTACCTTTCATCTTTTATTTTATTTTATTTTTCCACTCCGGCACCACTTCCTCGCTTATTTATGCGATGCAGGAATTCCGGAGCTCTGGCAACATATCCAGTCGTAAATGCCTGATCCGTATCGCGCGGTGCGAAGTTGTTCGGAATTTTTCGCAAGTATACTAAAATACTGCCCTCTCAGTCTGCGTGCTTCCTCTCGTTCACTCTCCATTGCTTTCTGTTCACCCACCGCGAGGGCTGTGATATGATTGAGCATTTTGCGCACGACGTAGTTTCCATATTGATCAAATGTCACTTGTAGCATTCGGTTCCTTCCCTTACGGAGTAAAGTTGACCCGAGGCATAAAATCATCCCATTTCCCCCACGCGCTGTCTTGCAGGCGTCAATCATTGCTTCTAAGCAGTTGGATGCAAATTTTTCCTTGCTGACCTCAAGTATGGACGCAATGAGCATATCTGATACTTTCTGTAGCATTTTCTCAACAAATGACCGTGGTGTACTACGCTTAACTAATTCGCGTATGAGCGCCTGAAGTACATAGTTCCCATGCGCGTGGTTTACCATCAACCCACACTGGTCAGTTGCTTCTTCAAGAAATGCCGTACAGTCCTCGAAGTACTGCACTTCCAACAAATCCTCCTCCTCCTCTTCCCCCCTTCTGACTGGTTCCTGCCGTTGCCACTTTTTCATCCGATCCTCCATAAGGTGGATGGAATCCACAAGTACTGGAATGAGGCTCTGCGTCACACGACATGCGATGACGTGCTGCGTAAGAAACTTCACGCGACGGCCTCGTGAAACTTTCTCTTCACGTGTACTTCCTGGGCCTTCACCGGCCACAAATCCCCTGATCACCGCGCGGAAAAACTTTTCGTCACTTTGCACCCGCCGTACTCGCAGCCTTTCATGTGGTGAAGAGGTGCTGAGGACATTACTCTCGCTGTTTGGGTCGATAATACTCGCACTCTTTTCGTGCACAATTACGCTGCCTTCGTCCCCCTGCCAGTTCCTTTGGCATTCGCCGAAACGACGGGTGGAAAGGGCCTTGATTAACCCAATCATCGTGAAGCTTCCACCGTTGCTACAGGCAACCTTCACCGCAGATCGCTTTAGACAGGCACAAATGATATCCACTTCCTCTTCGCAACAGTCTGCTCCATCCACGAGACCGAAGCACTCAAAGAGGAAATACGACGTGAGTGAGCACGAGAAGATGGCCATGAAGCACTGCTCAGAGGGGGGTTTCGTAACATTGGCCGTGGATCTTTCAAGTGCTTCATCATCTTTCAAGGGTGGTGGTGTCGTTACTTCGGTTACTGACATCGGCTGCGCTGCTTCCACCAACAGTTGGAAAAAAAGCCTCCGCAACCCGGGGATACCCATTACTCGCTTAAACAAACGAACTCCGTAAACAGTTGAGAAGAGCGCAACTCCACAGGAGGGGAGAAGCGAAGCAGTGTCGCCAACCAAGTGTTTTTCACCATCTTCTGCTTTCTCATATCGTGTATGGCTTCTCTCTGCCGTGTCACTGTGTGAACTGTTGGGTGTAGGCTCACGGATAAGTTTTGACCACAAGTCTGCGGCATCAATGCCTTCTCCTTCTCCCCCATTCTGCGTTAAGAGGTTGAAAAGCGCAGCATAGACCAGGGGGTTGTAGGAGATGCCTTTGAAAAGTGACTTATCCTGGAGGACTTGCATGGTTCCAGCATATTCACCGGTGAGCAACTTTGCTTCAAGTTTTGAAAGTTGCACCAGTGCCTTCCGAAATGTTGAGTGAATGCGTTTGGCAACGCATGTACCGCTCTTTAGGTCCACCAGGAGGTGCCCATCGTCGCAGTGCACGTACCGAACCTCAAGAAACTCCACTGCCGTCCTCTCAGAGAGAACAACATCTTCAGGTGACGGTGGGATTGACACGCAGGCTGCAAGGTACAACTTTTCAACCACGATCAAGAACCTCATCGGCATACTTGTGGTTGGCGGATTGGCCTGCTTCGGCACAAACGACTGTAGGAAATCCGGAAGGGAATTAGTACGCCGCAACTCTTCCAACTGGGAAAAGTTGGACACATGTGCAACAAATAGCAGATCGCGCACACTCCCACTGTTCCTTTTCTTTTGTTTACGAGACTCGTTCAAAGAAGACTGACTACCCTCCCACCGAAGCGGTCTCTTGCTGTTAGAACCTGTCGGAGGGCCCGCGCCGTATTCAACACTCCCGGTCTCTTTTGCTACGGGGGCTTCGCGTGGGGCGCCGCGTCTCAACCTTTGACGTTGGTTGTAGAGCTGGTGATGATGCTGCAATACTTGTACATCGTGACCGTAGGTGCATAAGCCACGTTGGCATGCTACTGGAATGGATGAATTCTGGTTTGCATGCCCCACGATGGCTCCCGTTTGGAGGCAAGATAGGTCCACCGGAGCAAATGCAATGGGAATGCTGCCGGCGCACGGGGTATGGTTGTACCTATGAGACTCCGTGCTGTAGCAACGGAGAGAACGCACTGACCGATTCCACGATCCATCTGCCACTGGAGAAGCCATTAGCATATGTTCATTACAATTACGTGTAGTCTTTGTCCCCCACGCGACGTTCATTCGTGTGTGCGCAAGAGTAACTATTTGTAGTAGATTCAGTGATGGCGAAGTCGAAAGAAGTAGCAAAAGAAGAGGGGGGAAATCAGTGAATGTGGGGGAGGAACCTTTGTTCATGCACCTGTCAGGGGATACCATTTAGAAGCAACACTCAATCACCAGATAACCAACAGCAGCGTGCGGGCCGGTGCTGTATATGCGCTTCTTGTGTTAGACAAACAGAGAACTGAACAACAGCCGTTCCATGCGTCGACTAAACCGAGAGAGATTGAAGGGCTCTTGTACCATATCAAATGTCGTACCACACCCCAACACGTACCCGCTCCAGCCTCCTTTCAGAACACCATTTCTACAACTTGCTCTTCTACATGTTTCAAAACCAAACAACACCAAAATCACGCCCCCTTCTCAGCGTCTCTAAGTAAAATAATGACAGTAAATGTATTTGTACATTTCACGTGATGAGGATCAGTTCACCCTCACTACTGCCGTTTTTTTTTTCCTCAACCCTCTTGTACACATTCTTTTCCCTGTTCAAACTCTTCTCATCTGAAGACTACCGGCGCGGCAACTGATGTTTTCAAGAAGGTGATAGCGTAAACTGTTTGTTTTGCGAGCCGCACATCTCCACCACCTGAGTTCGACTTTCTCGCTGCAGTGTATCGTTTAGCGACCCATGTAGCGATTCCTTCGTCAAGCACTCTGATTGGAAGCGACAACCCCTCGCGTCTGGTGCCATGGTTGGTGGAATGTACGGTTCGACGAAGGAGCGGGGTCCAACTTCCCTCTTGAGCCGTTCCAGAAAGGTGTCGGCCCACTTGATTCGGTATTCGCGTCCCCGGAATTCCAAAAAAGCAACACCAACATCGATAGATAACACCGCGCACTTGTTGCGATCCAAATATTTCCCAATTTCACGCACGGACTCACTCACAGCCGCTTTCACTATATGCCGATCTGTTCCAACAATCGCTGCTATCTCATCGAAGCTTATGATATTTGGGACTGTGGCATGATAGTGCGCATCGCGAAAGGTGAGAACGTTCTGAATGTGGAATTTTGAAAGAAAGTCAGGAAGCAACACCATCTGTGGTTTGTACAAATTAATTTCACCATCGAATGGCGAGACCCTCTGCACCTTGATGCTGGCATGTAAGAAGTCTGGTATTATGCAAGAACGCTTCCTCACGAGGGTTTCTTCCACTGATTCGCACAGTGTACGCCATATACGACAAAGTAACTGGGGACCAGCGTTTCTGCTTTGGTGACAGTACAACCCACCCATTTGGGCTACAATATTAGCAATCTCGGAGTAGCACGCATAGCACTGATCGGGATTGCGCCGGGTGCTGGTTTTACTTGGCTCCATCGTGGCACGCTCCAACTCAGCAATAGTTCCCGAGCACTAAAAATGAGCTTTGACAATACGTGATTGATACAAGTACCGATGAGTTTCAATTACACAGTGGTGCACGCACAATTCCTTGCCTACTTTTAGCCTTTCCTGCGCGACCGCTTGACAGTTACTTTTGAGTGGCCTCTAGGCAGGGTCCAGTGCTCACTCACCACCCGCTGGCGCTGCCCTGGGTTTGTCGCTGCAATAGATGGTACGGAAATGAAGGAAGTTAAGAGAAAAGAAGAAGGAAATATAACATCAGATACAAAATATCACACACAAACAGGTATTGTAGAGGAGATGCAATATTGTCAAACGACGCTTAGGGCAATAATGAGGTGTTGGTTGTATAGTGTCATGAGGCAGTCATTGTTCAGCGGCAGAGCACCTTCGAATGCGCAGCGCCTCATTCCTCCCTAAAGTTAGCGATGCCGCACGCGGTCACCGAAAAGAAAAAAAGTTAAAAATTATACGGAGGTAA